>NW_026873976.1:0-15389 GCF_032173495.1 Musca vetustissima
TTCATTTGTGGTCTACAGATCGACTCGAAAATAACACAAAAAATTACGTTTTCGGTCCACTTCATTACAAAATTATTATCTGATCATCACCGAAAATTATAGGCGTTGTCCTTGACCATAACTGGAACCTCATGAAACATTTCAAAGCGATCAGAGCTATAGTTCCGCTCTCTAGAGTGATAATGGGTTACTATATAACATACGAATACGCAGATACCTGTAAATATTTAGGTGTAACTCTCACATCCGAGCACATACAACAATATAATTGGTATTAATTTAAAGGTCAACCACTCCTCTTGGATATAATATCAACTTCTCGGGTCTATGTCATTCAGGGGTAAATATATACGCTATAGAATACAAATTTTGTAATCTTTTCACACAAAAGTCAGGGTCCATTTGACCACCTTAATATTGACCGATCTTTATCAAAACTTTGGCCCGATCCCCTTCTCCATGCAAAATTTCATGATGTTCGCGCCATTATTGCGGCCTCTGGAGCGACCAGAAAAACCGCCAAAAATTTAGAATTTGGTCCATTTTATCCCCTAAATATTAACCGATCTTTCCCAAAAACCATAGGGGTCTTCATTTGCCAGAACCCAAAATTGGTCCATAACTGAGGCCTGTATCGGGTTTAAAAATTATAATGGACGGACGGACACACATGCCTAGATTGACTCAGCTAGTCGAGATATGACGATCGGTATACTTAAAGGTGGGTCTACCCATATTTTGTTCAGCTAATGTTCTAATGAGCATTAAGAGAACAGTTCAAAAACGTTTAACTTAGATTGCCAAAAGAAATAACAGCGACAATAAAAACCCGAAAACGATGAAAACAAAAGTGCAAAAATCATGGCAAAACCAATTAAAAATCGACCTCTTCTGTTGTGTTAATTGCGTTCGCCACTTTGTTGTCAAATATTTTTGTTCGAAAACCTGCTTTTAGCATTTAAGCTTTAAAAATTATTTCATCGCTTAGTTATGAATGGAATGAAACGATTTTTTTTTCACACAGAAGCTCAATATGAATCAGTTCAGCTGGCAAAGTTTTTATTTCTTGTTATTTATACATAAACAATATGGAATTATTTATTCATATATTCAAATTAAATATTGAAATCAAAACAAATATAACATAATTCCTAGAATAACATCAAATTTGAGAATTTTATAAATTTGTGTCAATTTTGAAATATATCCAAGGCAGAACATAGACTTAGCGTAAAAAACATATATTCAGTTAGAAGCCCGTAGGTTGTATGTCTTTTTTCACTACACTGAAGCTACTTCAATTTCTTCTTTGATGAACCTGTCATTACAGCTGACATTTTTTTGTAAAGTTTGTCAACGTTATCGCAAAAATTAACTTTTTTTAGGATTGACCAGTATTCCAGTATTGCGTTCCTAAATAAGTTCGTTATTATCCGAATTAAAATTAATAAAAAATAAAGGTTGGTACCGAATAATTAGTTCGCTATAAAACCAGCTAGGAATGTTCACAAGTCGGACGGTGCCGACTATATGATACCCTTTATCTCGATCGGAGAAACACTATGGTGTCCATTAAAATAAAAAGTATATATGGGAGCTATATTTAAATCTGAACAGATTCCAACATAACTTCGCATACATAAATCTGGACCTAATTCAGCGCGATGTGCAAAATGTTGTCTCAATCGGACAAAAATTGGGAGTTTGGTGCACCATTTACATTAAATCGGACGAAAATATATATTGAAATAGAACTTCATGTGAGTCAACCTGAAAAATGTTGTCTCAATCGGACAAACCTTGGCTGTTTAGTGAACCATTCACATAAAATCGGACGAAACATATATGGGAGCTATATCTAAATCTGAATCGATTTCAACAAAACTTCGTATATATCAATCCGGACCTAATACAGCACGATGTGCAAAATGTTGTCGCAATCGAACAAAAATTGGGTGCAACATATCCGTAAGATGGGACGAACATATATATGGGAGCTATATCTATATCTGAATCTATTTTCTGCAATTTCAATAGGTTTTGTCCTTGGGCCAATTTATGTATGTACAAAAGTACATACATAAATCGATACATAAAGTTATTTAATCCATATTCTCAAATTGTCCCGATGGGATACTTTAAAATACTCAAATATAATCTACCTCTTTTATATAACACACCTGACGACTCATATTCTCAAAAGGAACTATGGGTCAAGTTACTTTACTTTAAGTTACTTATTGAAATATATATGTATAATGGTTCACTCCCCTAGCCCACAGACTCCCTCATTTCGCATTGTTGTCTCATAGAAGGAGAGCAGCAGTCCCGGACAAATAGGGAAGGTACTAGATCTTGATTTACGTTGAAAAAAAAAATATTATGATGTGCATAGCTTCATTTAAATCGGTAAGTCCATTCTAGAGTTATCGTGTGCGCCATCCAGCCAGATGCGGTAAATGAGGTAGAAATTCGAAGATCAATTCATAAATGATTACCATCGATTTCACGGACATGTGAATTAGCAATCTAATATATTCCATATGAGCGATTGGCTTGAGTCCTTTTGTTAACTGAACTATATAAACCTTAAGATTGTCTGTTATTATTTATTCTTCACATCACTAATTTGTCTGACATTGAAACCAATGCTCATTCATCCCTTATTCAAAAAGCCCAAGCCAGAGAAGAAAACAAGCCAAGTTCGGTAAATTCACGTTTTTGCCACAATTTCTTACGGTCAATACGGAATATTACCGTGACATTTTCCTCTTTCCAAAACTGAAGCTACCGATGAAAAGAAATTGTTCTATTTTATGTGCACAGATTAGCTTGGTCAATATATTGAAGAAGCACAACTAATATTGTCCGACAGTAATAACTGATGCTTCTCAAAATTTCCTTCAGAAAATTAGCATTTATTTATTTCACTTCAAAAAATTTGTTTGTTTTGTTTTTGAGATAATGATTTATTAGTGTATTTTTTATAGAAAATTCAAAAAAAAAATTAATTGCAGTTTGACACCAATTCCACAGAGTAAATACAAGAATCCAACGGCCAACAAATTTGTTGTAGTTTGTTTTTTTTTTTCTCATGAATAAAACGAACGTTAAAATTTTCCTTTTGTTTGTACGGTTTTGATTTCATTGAATTTGGTTTCTGCCAGGTAAACAACACCACTCCCACATCATGTTGACGATTTTTTTTTAATTTCGATGAAAAACGAATTTCCTTTCATCGGTCCTATTAACGACAAAACCCACACATCCACGCCACAGATAGCAATTACAATAACAATAATAAAATAAAAAAGAAAAACAACAGGGATGGAAAAAATCTATCAAACGCTAAAAGTATGCTAATGGCTTGTTTTGAAAATTTCCAAATTAATTTGACACACAAACATATCTAATGTTTTTGATGTTGGTTTTTTGTTAAGGAATAAAACAATTAACTGCGATAGATTTATTGAGATGTGAAATAACAAATCTTGATTTGTTTTCAATTGAAATTCTCTTAATAAAAGGTTGGAAACATTACGGCTGACCCACCAATTCTATATTTTGGCGGCTCAAACAGTTTTTGGCTTGAGTCGATGTGTGAGAGCTCGCATTGTCATTGGGTGGAATTTTTCCTCTTCTCTTGTCCTTTACTGTGTACAATTGGTATTACTGTGTACAAAAAAATTAAAAAATTTTACAATAAAAATGTTGTGGGGGACCGATGGACCTATAAAGACAAAAAATATTCACAATTCGCTTTTTCGGGTTTTATGTACATTTTTACATTCTACACAACGCCCTCCAAAGTTTTTAATGCTGCGAAATAATAGTCCTAGACCCACCTTTTAGTACACCGACTAGCTGAGTCGATCACGACTAGCCGAGTCGATCTGTTCATTATAATATGTAACCAGGATACAGTGCACAGTTATGGACCAATCGTCATCGACATTTTGCATGTAGGACCTATTGTTTTTGATAATGGCCTGCTAGTTTTATTTTTATGTATTTTTCTGGTCCTTATAAAGGCCACAATTATGACTCGAATATCATGAACTTTTACACAGGGAAAGGGTCTGACCATGGAATAGGCATGACTGTTTGGGGGAAGATCGGTCAATATTTAGTGGGTCAAATGTATCCAATCTTTTGTGTGGGAAAAAAACAACATTTCTATACTATGGCGTATATATTTAAGCCTGAAGGATATGTAACAGAAATGTTGATAGTATAATTTGCATGAGGTTCAGGTTCAAGGAAAGAGGTTCAAGGGCGACGCTTATAATTTTCATTCAGGATCAAATAACATTTCGGACATCATAAATTTTTCATGGTGATGTCGCCCTCACCAATTAATTCGAATGACTGCAATGATAATGAAGAACAATATTTAGGGGATCATAAGACGCTTCAGAGGAGCTGTTGAAATCTAAACGGTCAAGAGAGTGCAAATATCGCGAATATTACCCGCAGAAACTTAGCGTTCATTTGTATTAGTGCAGGGTCTTGAATGTTTTTTTATTTCTTGCCCATTTTCATAGATCCAAATTAAGTAGCCCTTTTTAATATGGAGGAACTTAAAATTGTGTATCGTATGATGGAATATTCGTGGGAATAGTAAATGCAGTTTGAAACAGTTGACCGTATGCATTATGGCTACCTGGAACCCTACAGCTTCTAGCTTTGACAAATGCACGCATGCACATTATTTATATTATGATGTGTATTGTATTTTATACAAAAAAAAAAAAAAAAACGACAATTATTAACAACAATTTGTTGTCATTTGGGAAATGTCAAAAAACTCATCAAGTCTGCGTTGAGGTGATTTGCTTATTTGCCCCTTGGTCTTTTTATGATATGACCAGCCATTCATCCATCCATCTATTCGCGTATTTGAGTACAACACTTGATTGCATTTTAATTTGTGTGCATATATATCTTTATAGCTTTCTGGACAACTTCAATAGCTTCCTACCTTTCACCGTAAAATGGAAGATACACACACAAACACATACAAATATTACAACTTTGTTGTCATACCGTCTGAAATCGTATTTTGCTCAGCTCAAAACTAAAAAAACACACATGTTTGATAAATTGTAATCCATTACAATATTAGCAAAATACAATAATTACCATTAATTGTAATTTGATTACCGATAGATAACCAATTATTTAATTTTTTAAGATTAAAATTTGAAAATATGAAAATTGTTATGCTATTAAAGAATATACTCTTAAAAATGTTGCGAATAATGTATTGATAAATATTTATTATTTTCCTTTTCAGGTAAGGATAATAGTCCCATCGGTGGGTAAGCATTTTTATTAATATAAATACACAGGAGGGTCATAACGGGGGGTAAGTTATTGTGGTTTGATTATAATAGTTGGTTATTAACATTTCCTGGATTAAAAAAAGAAAATTTCAGATACAGATTAAAAACAAGTGAAAAAGCGTTTAGTGCGGTCGGACCGAACTTTGGATACCCTCCACCATAGATATACTGACAGGTACTTGAAGTAAACATATGGGGAACATACCAAAAAGGGTACCTATACCGACATTTCTACAAATCGATTATAGTTCTAAATATTGGTCCTAGACCCCATGTTTCTGGGGACCAAATTTATTTAAAAAAAATTTGATTTCATGCAAACTTTGCCCATCTTATTATTTATTCCAAAATTAGTTCAAGTTCGAACATGGGGAATATATTTATAATTTTTGTGGAGAGATTTTGTACCTATTAAGAACTCAAAATTTTTAAATTACAGCCAATTCGGTGGAAAAATACGATCAAAACCCCCCAAAATACTGAAAATTAGGAGGTACCGTTATATGGGGGCTATCAGAAAAAGTGAACCTATTTTTATAATTTTTTTGTGGAGACATTTAGTACCCAATGTACCAAATTTCAGCGTATTCGGTTGAAAAACGCGCTCAAAATCCCCAAAATACCGAAAATTGGGGGGTTATATGGGAGCTATGCCTAAACGTGGACCGATATATCCCATCTTCGAACTTGATCTGCCTGCACACAAAATCAAACCTATGCAAATCTCAGTTCCTTCAGAAGATAGCGTGATTGCAACAGACGACAGACATGGCTAGATCGCCTTAGAAGTTTACCCTGATCAAGAATATATATACTGTATAGGGTTGCAAATGAATATTTCGATGAGTTACAAACGGAATGACAAAATTAATATACCCTCCATACTATGGTGGAATAACAATAGACTACATCTGAAATTATCTATAATTTTTCAAAATCTTGACAATTTCAGAGGGTGGCACAGTTGAACAACAAGTAATGGATTTATATAGTCTCTATTTGCTAGAGTTGAGCAATCTAGTTCACTTAGCGGATCGATCTTTCTCGTTCCTTTTTTATAAAGGGACTAGTTCCTTAATATAGTTCCTTTGCTCCATAGAGTTCCTTTACTCCATACACTTCCTTTGTTCCAAATAGTTCTGTTGCTCCATATAGTTCCGCTTCCTACATAGTTCCTCTGAATCTCTCTCTCTCTCTCTCTTTCATCGTTCTTTTTTCCGCTCACATAGTTCCGTGTTGATTTGTTAATAAATGCAAAAATTTAAAATAGTACAAAAATGAAAAAAGGAAATGAAGCTACAGAAATCAACTGCAGGACGATAAGCACAAAATACTTTTTTATAAATAAATAAAAATATTAAAAAAATAAGATTTAACTATTTACACCATTTGATATACGAACGAATGAAGAATATGGGAATAAAGGATACAAAATACCTAGAATGAAGGAATGTCTTAGTACCAAGAGCCCAGAAAGACAGATTACGGCAACATTGGATAGAAACATACGATCCAAATACCTAAAATTAGGGAGACACATGTATGGGAAAATTTTCCCCAATATTTGGCACTCTCTTGACCTATTTAAGGTCAACATCTCCTCTGCGACATCTTTTCCGAATAAGGTTTTCCCTGCGTAATATATATCTAGAGCGACTAGAAATCCAGTGAAAAATAAAATTTTCGGTTAATTTCATCCGTAAAATATCATCATGTCCGTTCTTGACCATAATCGGAATCTCATGCAAAAATTTCTACCCATCAGCGCTGTATTTACGCCCTCTAATGCCAATACTAAAAATATCAGACGAATTAAAAAAAATTTTTCTTAGGACTCTATTATACGTGAATTTTTTAAATATATTTTTGGGATTCTATCATTTGCGTGGATTTTTTTAAAATATTATTTTGCTTCCATATTAGGTCTGGGTATTATAGCTTTGTGCAGCCCCAAAAGTTTGTAACGCCACGAAATATTGGACCTAGACCCACCTTTAAGTATACCGATCGTTGTATCTCGCCTAGCTGAGTCGATCTAGACATGTGTGTCCGTCCGTCCGTCTGTCATTTATAATTTGTAAACACGATACAGGCCACAGTTATAGACCAATCTTCACGAAATTTTGCATGTAGGATGGGTTCTGTCCCATGAAGACCCCTATTGTTTTTGGAAAAGATCGATGAATATTTAGGGGATGGAATGGACCAAATACTAAATTTTTGTCGGTTTTTCTGGTCGCTCCAGAGGCCGCAATTATTGCCCAAAGAATAAGCATGCCTGTTTTGATAAAGAGCGGGTCAAATGGACCCTGACTTTTGTGTGAAAAATTACAAAATCTTTATTCTGGGGGCATATATATACTTGCTCCTGAAGGACATATACCCGAGAAGTTGATAGTATATCCAAGAGTTGTTGACCTTCAAATTAATACCAATTATATGGCTGTATGTACTCAGATGTGGGAGTTATCCGTAATTAGGTAAAGGTGACTAAGTGCCTAGTATTACTATTACTCCATTAGAGGACGGAAATGTCGCGCTGATCGCTTTGAAATTGTACATGAAGTTCCGACGCCTATAGTTTTCGGTGAAGTTGAGATTTCATTCAGGGGGTGCAATGAACAGAAAACTTTAATTTTGTCAGATTTTCTAGTCGATCTAGAGGCAATTATTATAGCAGAACATCACATATTTTACAAGGTGTAGGGGATCTGACCAAATACTTAGAGCGGCTGTTTAGATGATGATCGGTCAATTTTCCGAGGGCCAAATCAACCAAAACCTAAAGTGACCAAATGTAAATAAGTGAAATATCACTTCTGCCCAGGCTCAGAAAATAGAACCGCAGAAAGTTTGCTTTTCGTGGTAGTTGTGTAGGGTATCATATGGTCGGCCCCGTCCGATTATACTGCTCCGCTCACTGGCTTTAAATTGTTTTTTATGTTTATGTTCTTTAAAATATTTTTGCTTCTATGTTAGGCTTGGATTTTTTAAAAATATTTTTAAGTTAATAGGGTAAACGCACCTAATTCCGGCATGTACCAATAGTCGGCATGTACCAATAGTCGGCATGTACCAATAGTCGGCATGTGTCTTATATAACTTCAAATTACTAAGATATCCTATAACTAAAAAATACCTTGAATAATCTTCAATAACACTACAATATATCTCTCTCTCTCTCTTTGTATAAAATTTAATCGAGCTAAGAACATTTATTCAGTCAAAATTTGGCATTTGGTCAATGAGGTTTGTCAACACTAGCGATAATTCATGTTTCTTAAGAAAATAATTAGTGGGCATGTCGATTTCAAAAGACTTGTAATTATATTAAAATTATATATTTTTCGCAAGGATCTTCTTCGTAGTTGTAAAGAACATAGAGTAGAATACTTTAGAATATAAAATCATTAAAAAATATTTGTAATTATGATATTTTTATCGATGCCGCCCTTAGGATCAATATTTTTTAAGGTTTTCCTATATTCGAAAGAGTATAAATAACTCACGTAATATTTTAATAAATACAATTTTTTTATATTATTTTTTTTATACAACGCTGATGGAAACGTCCGATAATAATAATTTATTAATGAAAAAGCCGAAAAATTAATTAAACAAATACATTTTTTTAACCAAAACACGACATGCCGACTATTGGCACAAAGGCACTATTTAACCTAGTTAGCAATTTAATCAACTTTAATGTAAATTAATTAAACAAATTATTGTGTCGTGTAGTAAACAAAATTTGGAGACAGACGAACCTAAATTCAATATAGTGGAAAAAAATGCCCTCTGGATGATAAAACGTTTAAAATGCAAAAATCCTTTAAATATATGTTGCTCCTATATTAGGCGTAAATGTTTTAAGATTCTATATTAGACGTGTTTTTTTAAAATATTTTTTATGCTTCTGAATTGAAGTTGAAGTTTAAAAAAAATATTAATAAGACTTCATTGTCGTGGATTTTTGAAAAAAATATTTTATAACTCTTTCATAGGCGTGAATTTAAAGAAAAAAATTAGACTCTATCTTATGTATGAATTTTTTTAAATATATTTTTAAGACTCTTTCAAAGGCGTGAATTTAAAAAGAGTTTAAGACTCTATCATAGGCGGGAATTTTTTTAAAAAATATATTTTTAAATCTCTGTCATAGGCGTGGATTTTTAAAAAAATATATATGTTTTGAGCTTCTATATTAGGCGTGTAATTGGATGGCTCTATACGTCACAATAATGTCTTAGGAACGGATACTAATAAAAATTTGGAACGGATTGGATAATTTGTTATTCAGTTATTGTGCCCGCCATTCATAAAAAAATGCTTCGAGAAAAACGCGTTTAGAGTTTGATAATCACTCTTGTCGACGTTTGGAGCTGACACAATATATCGACTATATTTTCAATAGTTGCTGAGATTTATACTTGAAATTTTAAAGAAACACTCTTGAATTAGTGTAGGTTCGAACCGAGAATTGTGTGGGGTTCCCATAAATCCATCGTTGCACATTTGTTGTGATAATCTACGACGAATGTTGTGAAAATAGATTGCACGATAATTTTCACCAATTAATTGCACTTTTTAGGCAAATTCAATTTAATTCCGATTTTTATTATGTTGAAGGCGTGGATCAAAATTTCTAATTCAAATATATTTTATGTTATTTGTTATAAATGATTTTCTGGGGCTCTACAATTCGTTGGGAGTTTTAACCTGATTTTTGGTGATTTGAAAATTGTAGTACTTTTCCAAGATAAAAATTCCTCCTCTACCATATGAGTGCCAAAACTCTCTATTGTGAGTTTACACAACATTTAAATTTTTTTAGAATTTATTCGAACATATGCCAGACAAATTTGACATAATAATTAAACATACACAAACATCCAAAAAACTATGTTAATTATTAACGCAAATGTTGGGCTTAGCTTTTATCTCCCTCGGTGGTACTCGCAATGGTTGGTTGCACAAGCCAACTGGATGATTGAATAAATAATTGAAAAAGATAAATACACACTCGCACTCACATTACGAATCATTTAAGAAATATACATCCAAAGATGTCAATCCCTCCACATATCTTAATAATAGGCGTGATTAATGTAAAAACGGAGAAACAACAACAGTTTTTTGTTTTCGGGTGGATAAAAAATTAAGAAAAATTGTCTTGGTAATGCATTTACACTTTATTTTCCCCTAAAAAGCAAAACCAAAACAGAAACTTTAAAAGTCAAAGTGTTTTCCAGAACTTGTAGAGGCATATCTATCTGACTGTCATTGTACCCAGGCTAACATAATTTATTATGTGTCTCCAACAAAAACAACAACAACACCAAAATAACACATGTTTCTCGTTTGTTGTACCCGCCTTGAATTGGGGTGTCATGCATATTTACATTCGGCTGGTGTTGTTTTTTTTTCCATTATTTTTTCCTGTGAATCAACACCAAATATTCCGCCATTGAATGAAGCACATGAAATGGAATAAAAAATCAGTTCCATTGACATTTCAATTAATTTGAAGCCAAACAAAATGTATTCCTATTTGGTGTCCAAAGTTCTTTGTGAGCATTTTCGGTGATTTAATTTCTAAAGTTGAATGTGTCCGACCAAGGCCATGAGACAATTTCAAATGAAAATTTAATGAACTTTGGATAAATCGCAGAATTTTTAAATTACGTTTACTTCGATTGGATATAATCAGAAAACCAGTTAGGAAAGTAGTAAAGTCGGACTGGGCTGACTATATGATACCCTTCACCACTTTGGGTATCTTCTACATATGTATCCTAACAGACGACGCGTTTTTGTTATATATCTATATCTGAACGATTTCAGGGAAAATTGCCAGAGACTAATTTATATTACTTCAGTACGTTGTGTCAATCGGCCTAGTTATTGATCTTTTCACGAAGCTTAGCAACATCATTCTAGACTTAATTCAGTACCATATACCAAAATTCGTGCAAATCGAAAGATATATAGGGGCTTTGGTGCACCAATTACATAAAATCGGACGAAAATATATATGGGGGCTGTATCTAAATCTGAACTCATTTTCACGAAACTTAGTATAAGTCATTCTAGCCTTAATTTCGTGTAAATCGAATGATTTTCAGAGACTGTGGTGCACCAATTACCAAAAATCGGATGAAAATATATATGGGAGCTATATCTAAATCTGAACCCATTTTCACGAAACTTTGCCACATCATTCTAGACTTAATTCAGTACGCTATGCCAAAATTCGTGCAATTCGAATGATATATAAGGCCTTTGGTGCACCAGTTACCTTAAATCGGATGAAAATATATATGGGAGCTATATCTAAATCTGAACCGATTGTCACGAAACTTTGCACCCATTATTCTAGACTTAATTCAGTACGCTATACCAAAATTCGTGCAAATCAAAAGATTTCCAGGGACATTAGTGGACTATTTACCTAAAATCGGGCGAAGCTATATATGAGTGCTATATCTAAATCTGTATCGATTTTCACGAAACTTGGCACACATCATTCCAGACCTTATTTCATTACGCTGTGCGAAATTTCGTTCAAATCGTAAGATATATAGGGACTTTGGTACACCAAAATCTGAACCGATTTTTCCCAATTTCAATAGGGTTCGTCCTTGGGCCAAACAAATGAGCTGTGCCAAATTTCATCCAATTCGGATCATAAATGCGACCTGTACTTTGTTTACAATTTAACATGGACAGATGGACAATATTTCGCGATATTAACACTCTCTTGACCGATTTGTAGTCAATAGCTTCTCCGCGGCATTGTTTTCGAACCATGTTTTCCCGGAGTAAAAATTAAAAAAGTTTTTAGTTCATTTCATTTCCGAAATATCATCTGCTCATCATCGGTAATTATAGGCATCGCCTTTGACCTTAATCGGAACCTCAAGCAAAATGTCAGCGCTACATTTCCGTCCTCTAGTGAGGTAATGGTAGTACTTAACAATTTGATTAAACTTCACCAGCCTATGTCCTTCAGGAGTAAATATATACACCATATAAAAAATGTTGTAATTTTTAACATAAAAGACTTGGTTCATTTGACCCGATAAATATTGACCGATGTTTATGAAAACAGTTATGCTTATTCCATAGTGAGACCCCTTTCGTTATGTTCATAATTGTGGCCTCTGGAGCGTTCAGAAAAAGGTATAGAAACAAAGTTATTGGTTCATTTCATACCCAATAATATTAAACGATCATTGGCAAAAACAGTAGGGCCAGAACCCGTCTGACATGCAAAACTGTGGGCTGTATTGTTTTTACAAGTTATAATGGAGAAACGGTCGGACACTCATGTCTAGATCGAATCAACTAGTTGAGATATGACGATCAAACAAACTCTTGGGGCAACAAAAGCTGTCTACGGTATAAACATCCCAAAAATGTCAATAAATGTTTACTGTATCTGAGTCCTAGGCTGGGGGCATATGTTTGTCAGCAATATCCACCCAAACTATCACATGTCGAGCTGATAGCTATGCAATTTTGAAAAAAAGTGAACCAAACGTTATTTTTGTCAGTTTTTTTAAGACGCTCTAGACCCACATTAATTACCCGACCTCCAAATTTAAATAAATTATTATTAAATTATACCCTCGGATATGAGAGTTATACTGAAATGTTATAATAACGTTCATGTATGGTATTATCACATCTGGAGGTATATATCGTCAATTTCTTTACGGATGAGGGGTTTAGTTTCGTCAAAAATTTACGGTTTGGGGCAATTGTGGATTTACTTATTTAGCTGGCTTGTGGCAGAACGCGTCGGTCTTGTGCGCAGCTTTTCCAATTTGAAAGACTATGTTCCGCTTGATCTTTCTATCGAATTCGTGGCCTTCCCCTTCTACGTGAACCATCCTTACAATATGACCGAGCCAATGTAGTCGCTGCAGCTTGATATGTCTGAGAATGGTGCAACTCATTGTTCATTCGGAGAATTTTTCGGATCTTCCGGAGAATTTTTCTCTCAAACACGTCAAGTGCTGCTTGAGCAGCATGCTTCAGATCCATATAACAGCACAGATAGTTTCAGCGTCTTGTAGAGTTTGGTCCTTGTTTCTAAAATGCTTACTTAAGGGAACCCATTCTCGATTTTATTTTTTAAAGATTTTCAATGGGCTGGTAAATTAAAACCAATGCTTGTTAAGGTTTGTAACTTTACACATATATACTTGTAGATTTAAAATAGAAGAAAAATAATTTACAAAAATTTTTGTTATTGTTTTGTTGTTGTTTTTTTGTAATTAAAGAAAAGTCCTTATTTTTGATGGCGGGCATGATAACTCGTCACTGGAACATCGGAATCCGAAAATTCCAACGGTGTTAGAAAGAGTACATGTCTGGCTCTCGTATGAACTAGGTTTATTGACTTCGCTCAAAAATTAACAAATTAACAAAATATTTTTGGAAAATCGCCGATTTTTTTATCAAAACCCAAGTTAAAAAACAAGGAAGATCTTCACCGATTGGTTCATACGATAGCTATACACTCACAGAGAAACGTGTAAAAATTTGAAGTCGATTGGGTTATTAGTTTTTGAGTTATCGTGCCCGCCATTCGCAAAAAAATGTTTAGAGAAAAACGCGTTTAAAGTTTGAGAAGCCCTTCAGCCGTCACTTGATGCTGACACAATAAATCGGCTATATCTTCAAGAGTTCTTGAGATTTTCATTTGAAATTTTGTAGGGACATTCTTTAATTAGTGTAGATTCGAATTATATCAACAAAATTTTTGACCCCAAGAATGGGGGGTCCCCTTAAACCATAGTAGCATCTGTTGGTCAACACTATCATTCTCCGAATTTCAAAACTGATGTCATTAGTTATATTATGGCGGTACCAAGGAATTTAAAATCTTTGACTACCTCGAAATTGTAATTCCCAAGTTCCACAGTTGGTCCGAGTCTAGTGGACGTCTTGCACGTTGATATCATCAGCTTGGTATTCTCGCCATTTATTTACATTTACTGCCAGACCCACTTTGGCAGACTCCTTCTCAATTCGTTCAAAGATGTCGAGCCATTATATCGATGTCATCGTCGGCATAGGCGTGTAACATGTGTTGTTTGGTGTACATAGTACCATTTGCAGGATTTTTAAAAAGATAACTAGACAAACTGTCACCTTGTCCTCGTTCGATATTGAAGGGCTCCGAGAGTCATTTTCCGACTACAACTGCTGACCTTGTGCCAATTAGCCAGGTATGAAGCAGCATTGATACGTTCCAATAATATCATTGACTATTGGCTTCAGTCGTTCACACAGTACGCTGAATATCACTTTATATGCGATGGGAAGGAGACTTATTCCTCTACACATATCGTATTTTCTCCTTTTTTGTACACGGGACACAGGATGCTGAGGTTCCAATCATTGGGCATGCATTCCTCTGGCCAAATTGTACTAATCAGTTGGTGCAAGCTTCTGATCAGCGTCTAACCACCGGTCTTAAATATTTGGGCTGCTGCTTTATTATTTTTGATTTTGCTCAGTTTGTAGAGAGTGTACAATTCTTTGCCATTGTGCTTCTATAATATTATCGGATCAAGTAGTGATTTCGTCTAGCAAGTTCTTAGTCTAACACAAAAATCGCGGTATAAACAGAAAAAATAAATGTTTTGGAAACTTCCAACTTTGTTATGAACACATGTTAAATTTTGTTTCGATCTGGTAACTCTTTTATATAGAAACAGGTGTTTTTCTTGTTTGGAATTGTTTCGGCTTAACACTAGATTGCCGAAGGCAGTCATTTTGACCGTTTTTCAATTTCAAGTACAAAAACAATTGTGTATATTATGACCCAGCTTTTTAAAATTTGGTGACTTTTTTACCACATAGAACTACGTTTATTAATCATAGTAGATGCTTCCTCCCCTCTTTCATTCCCCGTATTCACATGTGCTATACCTATATTGCCTAAAAGCGGTCATTTTGACCTTTTTGAAATATTAAATAATCAAACTGTTTTTATTATTGTATAAAGTAAATTTCTTATATGACCAGATC
>NW_026873977.1:0-15309 GCF_032173495.1 Musca vetustissima
AATTATATAGTCGGTACAGAACGACAATGTGAGGAGCTGCTCAACATCGATGGAATATATGACACAAAAGCACATTAACAAGTAAAAACGTGGTTAAAATCTGCCGACAAAACTTTTTGTGTACATTAAAAATTTCTTTAAAAAATCGACAAATTGTAAATTGCCTGCAAAAAGAATGACTTAGAGAACAGACACTAAGGTTGGAAAACTAGGCAGGGAATTTTAGTATAGGAAAAAACCAGTAAAGAAAGTAGTAAAGTCGGACTGGGCCGACTATATGATGCCTTTCACCACTTTGGGTATATTGTACATATGTATCCTAACAATTGCATGTTTATGTTTTCTCTTTCTCCAACCTATCCTAACTTTAATTTCAGTCGAGCAGATTTAGAGCCGTCTGCGTAACATGGGGAAAATTTATGGAAAACGATTTATAGCAAAATTGATACACGCTATTCGGTACGCCGCATTGTTAAAAATATAATCTATATGTGGGAGCTATATCTAAATCTGAACCGACTCAATTCAGTACGCTATGCCAAATTTCGTGCAAATCGAAGGATATAAAGGGACTATGGTGCTTTATTTATCTAAAATCGGACGAAAATATATATGAGAGCTATATCTAAGTCTCAACCGATTTTCACGAAATTTAACACACATCGTTCTAGAATTAATTCAGCACGCTATGCGAAATTTCGTGCAAATTTATTGGCCTAATTCATTACGCTGTGCCTGATTCTGATGGATAGTTCACTTTGTTGTGTATTTTTGTTTACCTGTTAGTTGCATATTTCATAATAATAAAGAATATTTATCATGAAAAAATTAATAATACTCCATTAAAAGGGTAAGGTACTTAAGTATTCTGCGAAAGAACAGAAAATAGGTTACTTTTAACCAACAGATATAAAAGCTTTTGAGTGTTTTTGCTGTTTTCTAAAGTGAAGAAAAGGATAATATTTAAAAGAAAATAACTTCTAAAAGTCCCCAACTATATACAAAGCAAAAACGGTAACAAGAAAAAAAGTGTTTAAATATGTTTATAGTACACTAGCTGACCCGGCAAACTTTGTCTTGCCTTAGCAATATGGTTGATGCATAAATTTCGGCATTTCAAATTTGTTTTTATACCTTCCACATAAGGTGGAGTTCACTGTTCGTTTGTAACACCTTTCTTTTTATCAGAGCTGACATAAAGTAACATTGTAGTACTGAATATCTACAAGTATATGTTTATGACCGAGTCTTCACCTTCTAATTGAATTTATGGAAAATAAATTAAAATTTAATAAAAATCTCCTTACTAAAAATAATATTGGCCCAAGTATCCGGGTAGCGACCCAAGTATATAGGAACGCATAATATTCGGTATTTGGCTGTAAATTTATACTTGCGATTATCTTTGAGTAGACATTTTTTGTAACAATATTCGCGTAAGCTATTCTGAGTAGGCCATATAATGGCATTCACCATTATTCTATGCTTTGGGTGGTTTGGGCACGTTGTTCAAACTTTTAATGTCTCCTAATATAAGCTTGGAGAACACAGTTAGGCTTTTGATATTCAACTCCCGGACTAAAGTAAATTAATATCTAGAAAAATATGTTAGAAAACTATTGTCATTTTCAACATATTTTTAATGTTCTGAGTTGGACAGCCGAATCTTAAATACATTGAGACATCATTAGATTTTTTGGCATATATTCCAAAAATAAATTTACATCAAATATCACGAATCCCATCAACACTTCCTTATCTCCCAATTGGAATTATATCTTCACGCTACATGCTAACCAGGCGGAACAAATCTCATTCCACTCTTTGTGCACCAAACACGTTTTTGGGGGCTGGCAAATCTTGTGTTAATTACAAAGACAAAGAAAAACAATCACAGAATATCGAAAACCATAATATTTCGCCACTCAACCGAATCTGCCAATAACAATAACAGCAAAAACATTAACACCAGCATCGAAAGCAAAACAGAAAACAACAGCAGCTACTAAAATAAAATCAAATAAATGTGTCCAGCCTTGAGGGCGTACAAATATTGTGTGTCCTTGTAAAAGCGTGCTTGCGTGTGTGTTTGTGTTTTGGCATGTATCTAAAATTCAACAATGCCCTGGAGACGAAATATGTTTTTCCATTGTAATTCCCAATTGGCGGTTGCAATACTCATAAACAGTGTCAATAACTATTGTCTCTCTTTTGTGTCTGAGTGTGTGTGACAAAAAAAAAAAAAAAAAAAAAAATCGCTATAGCTTTAGCATATATCCGTGGTGGCAAGAACAATTTGAAGTTTTTGTTTAAACTTAGTGCCAACAACACAAATATACGAACACATATCATGATATTCAATAAAAAGTGTATACATGAAGTTTTTTTGTCATTAATTCGAATGCAATTAATTCGTTTTTACAAAAGTGATACAAAATTTAATTGGATTTTGTCACCAGTAACAATTGCTGGTAGCAAAAACAATTTTGTTGTTGTTGTTAATACCATATTGTAGGATAAATGTTTATATATAAAATTTTGTAATGGACCATGAAAAAACCTACAATGCTAATAGTACCGATTTTGATGAAACCCCATTCTAGGAATATTTTTCATGGTTACAAGAAGAATCTTTGGAGGTATATACTCAATGTGATGTAGGGTATCATTTAATCGGTCTCTTCTTTACGAGTTTCAGCATTAGAAAATAGTTTTCTGTTGTTTCCATAGTACAAGTATGCCAAAATAATACGGAATTTTATTTCTACCAGCATTCATGCATTTTAATTTCCCATCGCTAATAGTCGTAGGGAGGATGTGGCGCAGTATTTATGTAGTAAATATATTCTAGTTTTCACGCTTTCGTTGGCGGTTATCGAGCATGCAGTTGTATTATGATAATGATTGTATCCCTATACAAATCACGTACGAAAACAACCACATTATGTGTTATAGTCGATATTCTATTAAAAAAATAATTATTATTAACTATACTATACAAAATTAATAATTATACTATACAAGATGAACTCTCATAGACTGTGCTTCAAGTGGATGTGATTTCTACATACATATAAATATATGAACACATTTTTAATTTTCACTGTGGTTCGATCTGCAGAGTATCGAAGTACATAGAAAGTATTACAGACAAGGTTTTAATTTGGAAAGAACATTTTGAGAAAAATCCGCGAAAATTTTGCAAAATATTTTTTGAAAGATATCAGCATTACCACGCATTTTATATCGAACCTTTATGATTTCATGCCTTCGTAGTTTTTTTGGACATATTTCGGGCGAAAATTGGCAGCGTATAATATCTTTAAGTAATTGTCAATTATGGTAAATTCTGAAAATATGTTACAATATTTTCTACAATTAATTGGATTGTCATTGCCTTGAAAAACCTATTGTATATGAACATAAATTTATATTTTCATTAGAGTTAAATTTAATAATAAGAAATCGAAAAGAGAGAGTAAGATTAATCGCTATCATTATTTGCTCACGTTTACCATAAAATCAAGATTTATTTAGTTTGAAAATATAAGTTAAATTATGTGAAGCAATTTGAATGGTATGTTTAGGTTGTGAAATATTGTCAAATAAAACACAGTAAGACATGGCAAAGTAAAGATTAAGCGGATCCATTATGTGGAGCCTATACCAAAAACTATACCGGCAGTTATGAGGGAAGTTTCTTACCCTATGGGAATACCGAATTAAAGGCAATTAAATGGATATTTTGTTACCACTTTCCAAGTACTTTAGGATAAGGATGCTTAATAGCGCACAATAATAGAAGAAATTGTTTTGAACTTATAAATACAACATATATCCCATGTGATATCTGGGCCACTGATCGAAACTTGATCGTGTCCTTAATAGGAAACAACAGGTATATTTTTGAAAAAATTGCCAATGCATAGACATATGTTTTATATTTTAGTAAAAACGAAAACGTCTATCAAAGTATTCAATACAGTTCAATGATGTTAGTAATTCCCTATATACGATTACAAATACGTCAACAAAATACGAAGGTATTATTGAACATTTTCTTATATTTGGGAAGAACACATTTAAATTCGAATCCTACATGGAGGCAATTTATGCCTTTATGGTTCCGAAAATTTATTTTTAAAAATGTGAATAATGTTTGCATCGTATATTGACTGTACCGATTTCACTCACGTTTTCCTACGGCTGTTTGTAATTGCATTGGGAAGGTTTTTGAATAATTGCGAAATTTGAATATTCGAACGTTGTTATACCCTACACAACTATGTTGTCAGGGTATTATAGCTTTGTGCAGCCCCAAATGTTTGTAACGCCGCGAAATATTGGTCCTAGACCCACCTTTAAGTATACCGATCGTCATATGTCGACTAGCTGAGTCGATCTAGACATGTGTGTCCGTCCGTCCGTCCGTCCGTCTGTCCATTATAATTTGTAAACACGATACAGGCCACAGTTATGGACCAATCTTCACGAAATTTTGCATGTAGGATGGGTTCTGGCCAATGAAGACCCCTATTGTTTTTGGAAAAGATCGGTTAATATTTAGGGGATGAAATGGACCAAATACTAAATCATACAACAAATAAATATCTGGGACATAAACACTTGCACAGCGATTTGTTTGCGACAAATACTATTGTAGATACTTATAACACATTTGAAATCAGAATATTTTGTTGGTACAAGTGCAAAGCCTGTTATCCCATGTAGGCTGTCTTCAGTACATATTGCGTAGATAAATGTTCATAAATGCTGTAATGATAGATACAACTTGTTCGATAGATACACAATGAATGAATGATAAAAGTTGTGTATGTCGCTAACTCCCTAACTGGACAATGAAACGTTATTTTCGTTGGATGAAAGCCAACATTTATTTTTGAGAAATTCTCAAACCATAAACAAAAACACCCATATACATTGCAAGACATTTGCAAATACATGCATGGTTTTGTAAACGATGTGAAGATTAAAAACTCACAATGAACGATGTTGGCAATTAATGGTAATTTTGGAATTAAACATACATACTTGCGTTGATGTCATGTGCAAAATGCTCTTGAAGTTATGTTAATATATATTGCGATTCTGAAAATACGAAGAAATATAAAATCGACAAACCCTTTGGATAAATTATCATGACATTTTATTTTAATTACACCATTTTTATACCCTTCACCACACTGTGGTAAAGGGTATTATGTCTTTGTGCATATGTTTGTAAGAGGCAAAAATAATCGAGATAGATCCATGGTTCCTTTTGAGAATATGCATAGAACCACTTTCTGAGTCGATTTATGCATGTCCGTCCGTCCGTCTGTCCGTCCGTCTGTATGTCTGTCCATGCTAAATTGTAAACAAAGTACAGCTCGCATTTATGATCCGAGTTGGATGAAATTTGGCACAGCTCATTTGTCTGGCCCAAGGACGAACCCTATTGAAATTGGGAAAAATCGGTCCAGATTTAGATATAGCTCCCATATATATTTTCGTTCGATCTAAGGTAAATGGTGTACCAAAGTCCCTATATATCTTTCGATTTGCACGAAATTTGGTACAGCCTACAGAATTAGGTCTATAATGATGTGTGCCAAGCTGTGTGAAAGTCGGTTTAGATTTAGATATAGCTCCCATGTAAAGTTCGACCGATTTAAGGTAAATGGTGCACCAAAGTCCCTGAAAATCATTTGATTTACACGAATTTTGGCATAGCTTATTAAGTCTAGAATGACGCGTGCCAAGTTTCGTGAAAATCGGTCCAGATTTAGATATAGCTCCCATTTATAGTTTCGTCCGATTTAAGGTAAATGGTGCACTAAAGACCCTATATATTTGTCGATTTGTACTAAGTTTGGTACAACGCACTGAATTGAGCCTTGAATGATGTCTGCCAAGTTTCGTGAAAATCGGTCCAGATTTAGATATAGCTTTCATATATAGCTTCGTCCGATTTCATGTAAATGGTGAACCGAAGTCCCTATATATCTTTCGATTTGCTGAATTG
This sequence comes from Musca vetustissima, assembly GCF_032173495.1. Taxonomy (NCBI): domain Eukaryota; kingdom Metazoa; phylum Arthropoda; class Insecta; order Diptera; family Muscidae; genus Musca; species Musca vetustissima. Next base: position 6,026 of record NW_026873977.1, read on the forward strand.
GGCCTAGAGTGATGTCTGCCAAGTTTCGAGAAAATCGGTCCAGATTTAGATATAGATCACATATATAGTTCCGTCCGATTTCATGTAAATGGTGAACCGAAGTCCCTATATATCTTTCGATGTGCACGAAATTTGGTATAACGTACTGAATTGAGCGTAGAGTGATTTCTGTTATATTTCGTGAAAATCGGTCCAGATTTAGATATAGCTCCCATATATATTTTCGTCCGATTTAATGTAAATGGTGCACCATCAGGGATGGTCCGTGTGACGAATTTTTAGATTTTCGACTGTCAAAAAGGTGTAAACGTCATATACCTGTATAAAATGTAATGAATGTAGTAAACGTCATTTATTTCAATATTATCAGCAAATACAGTAATTTTCGGGAATATATATTATTTTTACATATATCTGACTATTCCTTACTATTCCTTACTGATAAAAATTTATATTTTTTTAGAACAATATTTTAAAATTTTATATGGATTTGAGTAAAGCATGCGTAATTTCCGAATTAATTAATGGAAATAGTTATTTTGTAAAAAACCTACTGGATTTGGGTAGGTTTCCGACGTTTCTGACGTATGTATTATACGTCGGAAATGTATGTCAGTTACGTCACTGTTTCTGACAGGCCATCTCTGTGCACCATAGTCCGCATATATCTTTCGATTTGCGCGAAATTTGGCATAGCGTACTGAATTTAGTTCAGACTGATGTGTGCCAAGTTTCGTGAAAATCGGTTGAGATTTAGATATAGCTTCCTTATATTATAGATTGATTTTAAGTAGTTGACGCACTAGGATCCACAATATGGCTGATTGGAACAAAATGTACTGAAATAAGTATAACCTAACCTGTGGCAAGTTTCGTCGAAATCGGTTCATATTTGGATATAACTTCCATATATATTTTCGCTCGATTTTAAGTAAATTGGATATCAAACTCCTCATGTTAGTCAGATTGAAATCAAATTTTGCACAACGTACCAAATTGAGCATAGAATTACGTAGTTTTGTTTTCTAGAAATACAGACATAGCCCAACGGATGACCTATTGATATTTGTTTGAAGTCGATTGATCTAAGTCGATTCACATTTAGATAAATATCACATATTTTATTTCATCCAAGTTTATGTTAATAGTCCTGTTTAATATACCCATAGTGGTGAAAGGTATCATATAGTCGGCCCCGTCCGACTTTAGTACTTTCCTTACTGGTTGAAAATGTATTTGTGTGAGACAAACAATCCCTGTTCCCAAATTCTCCGGGCACAATAAAGTCAATGGGTTTGAGTTTGCTATTATATCCAACAATTCATACAGTTGGAATGCTTGATGAAGCACCATAACATGCTTCTCAATAAACGAAATTTTGTTAGTGGAAAATAATTTAAAACAACAACGATTTTCGACGTCTGTATGGGGATATTGGTTTGAATATATTTGGATGTAGTGTCAGTTGGTATAATATCCATAAAATCTTAGATCTGTTCAACGGAACAACTGCTCCCTAACATATGTAAATATAACAGTCCGGTTGTAGGTGATTTATTATTATTATTACGATAAGATAACTTTTGAAACTTCTTTTAATGTTTTCCAAAGAAATTCTTCTGTCTGCAAAGTAATTGCCAAGTAACAACGGCACTGACAGATTAGAAAAGGAAGACTGCTTGTAAGTATATGTAATACGCTTGAAAGAAAAACAAATTTTTATTAAAGATGAAGTGAAACATGAATATTAAACGTCAGAAAAAAATGCGTGGCAAAATTGGGCCATGACCATGAGCATGATGCGGTTGTGAAAATGTTGAAACCCACATTTTTATATTTGTTGGTTATGATTTCATGAGAGTTGTATCATATTCACATATTCACATGTATCATATCACATTTTTTTTTTAAACTTGTCTAAATGTTTAACATAAAAAACATCGTTAAGTCTGAACGATTATATAGAGACTATGTCATTGCAAATAGACTCATACCATTGCAAATAGTGTAATACCAAATTTTAAACCCTCAAGTTTGGAACCTTGGAAGGGAAAACATTGAACAATTATCAAAAAAACGTAATACCCATTTGCTACTTTGGTTGTAAAATGTTTTCAACATTTTAACCAGTAAGGAAAGTAGTAAAGTCGGACGGGGCCGATATGATACCCTTCACCACTATGGGCATATTGGAAATTGGAACAAAAATGTCTGTACTTCTAGAAAACGCAACTACGTTATTCCATGCTCAATTTTGTACTAAATCTCAACTGATTTTCACGAAACTTGCCAGACATCACTCTAAGCTCAGTTCAGTACGTTATGCCAAATTTCGTGCAAATCGAAAGATATATAGGGACTTTGGTGCACCATTTACATGAAATCGGACGAAATTATATATGGGAGCTATATCTATATCTGGACCGATTTTCTCGAAACTTGGCAGACATCATTCCGGGCTCAATTTCGTGCAAATCGAAGTATATATAGGGATTTTGGTGCACTATTTATATGAAATCGGACGAAACTATATATGGGAGCTATATCTAAATCTGGACAGATTTTCTCAAAACTTGGCAGACATAATTCAAGGCTCAATTCCATACGTTATACTAAATTTCGTGCAAATCGAAAGATATATGGGGACTTTGGTGCACCATTTGCCTAAAATCGTGCGAAACTATATATGAGAGCTATTTTTAAATCTAGACCGATTTTCACAAAACTAATCACACATCATTCTAGACCTAATCCAATATGCTATACCAAATTCCGTGCAAATCGAAAGATATATAGGGACATTGGTAGACCATTTAACTAAAATCGGGCGAAGCTATATATGGGAGCTATTTTTAAAACTGAACCGATTTTGAAGAAACTTAGCACACGTCATTCTAGATCTAATTCAGTAGGCTATGCCAAAATTCGAGCAAATCAAATGATTTTCAGGGACTTTGGTGCACCATTTACCTAAAATCGGGCGAAACTATATGGGAGCTATATCTAAATCTGAACCAATTTTCAGGAAACTTAGCACACATCATTCTAGACCTAATTCAGTAGGCTATACCAAATTTCGTGCAAATCGAAAGATATATAGGGACTTTGATACATCATTTACCTTAAATCGGCCGAAAATATATATGGGAGCTATATCTAACTCTGCACCGATTTTCACGAAATTTAGCACACATCGTTGTAGACTTAATTAAGTACACTATGCCAAATTTCGTGAAAATCGATGGATATATAGAGACTTTGTTACACCATTTACCTGAAATCGGACGAAAATATATATGGAAGCTATATCTAGATCTGAACCGATTTTCACGAAACTTAGCACACATCATTCTAGACCTAATTCAGTAGGCTATACCAATTTTCGTGCAAATCGAAAGAGATATAGGGACTTTCGTACACTATTTACCTTAAATCGGGCGAAACTATATATGGGAGCTATATCTAAATCTGAACCGATTTTCACAAAACTTAGCACACGTCATTCTAGACGTAATTCAATACGCTATGATAAAATTCGTGTAAATCAAATGATTTTCAGGGACTTTGGTGCACCATTTTCTTAAAATCGGGCGAAACTACATATGGGAGCTATATCTAAATCTGAACCGATTTTCACGAAATTTGGTGCACATCATTCTAGACCTAACTCAGTGAACTATACCAAATTTCGTGCAAATCGAAAGATATTTAAGGACTTTGGTACCACATTTACCTTAAATCGGCCGAAAATATATATGGGAGCTATATTTAAATCTGGACCGATTTTTCCCAATTTCAATAGGGTTCGTCCTTGGGCCAAACAAGTGAGGTGTGTCAAATTTCATCGAATTCGGATCATTAATGCGACCTGTACTTTGTTTACAATTTAACATGGACAGACAGACGGACGGACGGACATGCATAAATCGACTCAAAAAGTGATGCTATACATATTCTCAAAAGGAGCCATGGGTCTATCTCGTTTATTTTTGCCTGTTACAAACATATGCACAAAGACATAATACCCTGTACCACAGTGTGGTGAAGGGTATAAAAACGTCAAAAAGGCGGGACCTTTATGTGAGAATATAACTATGTCAGGTAATAAAATGTCGGAGTGTAGGATTGGGATATAGGTAGTTTTGGAAATTTTATGTGTACGAAAAGTATTAGGTGGTGTTATATTTTTCACAATTTGAGAGAAGTTATAGAGTAAGAACACTGGGGCAGGGTATTATTGATTTGTGCATATGTTTGTAACATGCATACGGAAAGGAGATAAATCCATGGTTCCTTTAGAAAATATGCACAGAATCATCTTCTGGGTCGATTTATGCATGTCCGTCCATCTGTCCGTCTGTTGATGTTAAATTGTAAACAAAGTACATGTCGCATTTATTATCCGATTTAGATGCAATTTGGCACAAGTAATTTTTTTGGCCAAGAGCGAACCCTAAGATTAGTCCGATTTTATGTATATGGTGCACCAAACTCCCACAATTTTGCACGGCTTACAGAATTCAGTCCAGTTTGATGTCTGTGAAGTTTTGTTGAAATCGCTTCAGTTTTATATATAAGTATGTATTTTCTCTAAAAATATAATATATTGGTTAAATACAACCATTTCAACATAATACATATTTCTGGAGTCATTTGTTTTTTTCTAGTATTTTTATTTAGAAATCTATTTTTTATAATGATCCCCATCAATTTTTTTTCAAATAACTTTTATTTGTTTGTTTATGTTTTTGCCATTATTGAGGGTGTAATTAGAACTTTTATTCCAAGCCCTTTAATATTTGTATTAGGACACATGCAATGCTTTCGGGTTTATTGTCACTTGTCACGCAATGTTCTGATGATACTCAATTTTATTAATGTAATTGCCGGTGGTAGTGTCAGTCACAAAAGAATTAAACATTTGAAAGTGGAGCCCAATGAAACAGTGGTATTTGATATATATTTTATGACATTTGAAATGTATAGATACATTTCAAGCTAGTAATAATAAAAAAATATAAACTGGGAAATGTATAAATAATAAATTAAAATTAAAACCAGTAAGGAAAGTTGTAAAGTCGGACTGGGCCGATTATATGTTACCCTTCACCACTTTGGGTATATTCTACTTATGTATCCTAACAGACGTCGCCTTTTCTAAGAAACATTGACATGAAATTGAACGAACTTAAATATGCGATCTTTATATATAAGTAAACCGACTAACATCAATTCCAACACATGCCATTCTACAAACTATTCTAAATTTTGATTTAAAGCACACGCACTGTTTAAAATGTATCAATCAGGCACCCATTGATTACTTGGTGTACATTCAACATGAATACGCCGAAATTATATATGGAAGTTAATCTGAACCGATTTGAAGGAAACTTGCTAGATTTTTATTAATTTCTGTACGTGTATAGGTTTGTATGGGCCTTTAGTGTACCATTTACTTAAAATCGAACGAAAATATATATAGAAGGTATATGTAAATCTGAACCAATTTCAAAAAAAAAAACTTGACACACGAAAGGTTATAGTAACAGTACATTGTACAAAATTGTGTTCCGATCGGCCAATCTTTGGGTCTTTAGTGCCCAATTTAAATTAAATTATAAATCTGACCCGATTTTCACCAAACTTAGCACTCATCATTCTGGACCTAATTCAGTAACCTATGCCAAATTTCGTGCAAATCGAAAGATATATAGGGACTTTGGTGCACCATTTACCTTAAATCGATTTTCTCGAAACTTGGCAGACATCATTCTAGACTTTGTTCAGTATGCTATGCCAAATTTCGTGCAAATCGAAAGATATATAGGAACTTTGGTGTCCCATTCACCTTAAATCGGACGAAACTATATATGGGAGCTATATCTAAATCTGACCCTATTTTCTCGAAACATGGCACACATCATTCTGGACCTAATTCAGTATTCTATGCCAAATTTCTTGCAAATCGAAAGATATATAGGAACTTTGGTGTCCCATTTACCTTAAATCGGACGAAAGTATATATGGGAGCTATATCTAAATCTGACCCGATTTTCTCGAAACTTAGCACACATAATTCTGGACCTAATTCAGTACTCTATGCTAAATTTCGTGCAAATCGAAAGATATATAGGGACTTTGGTACACCAATTACCTTAAATCGGACGAAACTGTATATGGGAGCTATATCTAAATCTGAACCGAAACTTGGCACACATTATTCTGGACCTAATTCAGTACTCTATGCCAAATTTCGTGCAAATCGAAAGATATGTAGTGACTTTGGTACACCCATTACCTTAAATCGTACGAAAATATATATGGGAGCTATATCTAAATCTGAACCGATTTTCCCCATTTTCAATTGGGTTCGTCCTTGGGCCAATTATGTGACCTGTGCCAAATTTCATCCAAATCGGATCATAAATGCGACCTGTATTTTGTTAACAAAAATACATGGACGGACAGACGGACATGCATAAATCGACTCAGAAAGTGATTCTATGCATATTCTCAAAAGGATTCCTTTTGCCTGTTACAAACATATGCACAAACACATAATACCCTGTACCACAGTGTGGTGAAGGGTATAAATATAAACCCTAATATACCCATAACATTTTCAAATAATGCAATAGTTTACATATGTGACCTTGTCAATAAATGTGTACTTCCAGATATGATTATCTTATTATGGAATTTGCCCTTTATACAAATTTCTTTCCCATTATTTTCACTTTATATTTTCAAAAAAAAAAAAAAAATCATAGTTATGCCACTCCCGCCTGTTGCGAAAACATAACACAGCCTGAATTACTTCGTCAAATTTTCCTTCATTTATTCGTAGCAATACCACAATGCGAATGAAAAGGAAAATGGCATGCGGCCGGTATACAATTATTTCCCAGTAACCTGGAATTCCGCATACAATAACAAAAGAGCCCATAAATATAATAGAATCGTGTGAATGAAGAGTATGAGGATGGGGAGGTGGTTCTTCAGTTAGACTTAGTGAGACATAATAAATGAGACTGCACAAATGCCATCGCCGCTTCTTTTAATTAGACATCAGTATGAATTTTACTAATTTTCCGGTATCCAACTGGTCTATGAGAATTGTGTTTAACAAGGCCAATGGGTTTTATTTATTCCTTTCGTTTGCAACTGAAGACTGAAATATGATTTTAATCAACGGAATGGGGTTCTTTTCACAAAATTGAATTTCGTTAGCATTTTATTATATGCTGAATCATGGAAATCAAATCAGAATACCTCTACAAAATAAATAGCTAATTCATCGATTGAATCGACTGGCTTCAACTAATTATTGTTGGTTAAAAAATTAAGAAAACAATAATTGCATTGAGTGATTCGGATGCGTTGAAATATGACGCTACTTGATTAAATTTTAATAAACCTTAAATCACTAGTGATGATTCAGTTATGTAATAAACAATATGTGAATATGTCAACATAGTTGAAACATTTAAATTGCAGAAGACCTTACTTCATCTTTCCAGACAAGATCTCTAGATCCGGTCATCTTTGAGAAAATATGTATGCCATATATCATAATGAAAATTATATCGTTTTTCATACCGAACCTAATGCAGATATTAATATGGTGTAGAGTGATTAAAAACCAGTAAGGAAAGTAGTAAAGTCGGACGGGGCCGACTATATAATACCCTTCACCACTATGGGCATATTAAACAGCACTATTAATATGAAATTGGAACAAATAAAATATGTGATATTTATCTAAATGTGATTCGACCTAGATCTACACATAAACATGCCATTCCTTTGTTACAATGTGACAAAAGTATGTAAATCGATATTTGTTTGAAATATCAATAGGTCATCCGTTGGGCTACGTCTGTGCTTCTAGAAAACGCAACGACGTTATTCTATGCTCAATTTTGTACTAAATCTCAACCGATTTTCACGAAACTTGCTAGACATCACTCTAGGCTCAGTTCAGTACGTTGTGCCAAATTTCGTGCAAATCGAAAGATATATAGGGACTTTGGTGCACCATTTACATGAAATCGGACGAAACTATATATAGGAGCTATATCTAAATCTGGACCGATTTTCTCGAAACTTGGCAGACATCATACCGGGCTCAAATTCGTGCAAATCGAAGTATATATAGGGACTTTGGTGCACCACTTTCATGAAATCGGACGAAACTATATATGGGAGCTATATCTAAATCTAGACCGATTTTCTCAAAACTTGGCAGACATAATTCCAGGCTCAATTCCGTACGTAATACTAAATTTCGTGCAACTCGAATGATATATAGGGACTTTGGTGCACAATTTACATGAAATCGTGCGAAACTATATATGGGAGCTATATCTATATCTGGACCGATTTTCTCGAAAGTTGGCAGACATCATTCTAGGCCCAATTCCGTACGTTATACTAAATTTCGTGCAAATCGAAAGATATATAGGGACATTGGTAGACCATTTACCTAAAATCGTGTGAAGCTATATATGGGAACTATATTTACATCTGAACCGATTTTCACGAAACTTAGCACATGTCATTCTAGACCTAATTCAGTAGGCTATGCCAAAATTCGTGCAAATTAAATGATTTTTAGGGACTTTGGTGCAGCATTTACCTAAAATCGGGCGAAACTATATTTGAGAGCTATATCTAAATCTGAACCGATTTTCACGAATCTTAGCACACGTCCTTCTAGACCTAATCCAGTATGATATACCAAATTTCGTGCAAATCGATGGATATATAGGGACTTTGGTACACCATTTACCTGATATCGGACGAAAATATATATGGGAGCTACATCTAAATCTGAACCGATTTTCACGAAACTTAGCATACATCATTCTAGACCTAATTCAGTAGGTTATACCAATTTTCGTGCAAATCGAAAGATATATAGGGACTTTGGTAAACAATTTTCTTTAAATCGGGCGATTTTCACGAAACTTAGCACACGCCATTCTAGACTTAATTCAATACGCTATGCCAAAATTCGTGCAAATCAAATCATTTTCAGGGACTTTGGTGCACCATTTACCTAAAATCGGGAGAAACTATATATGGGAGCTATATCTAAATCTGAACCGATTATCGTGAAACTTGGCATACATCATTCTGGATCTACTTCAGTAGGCTATACCAAGACATGGCAAAGTAAAGATTAAGCGGATCCATTATGTGGAGCCTATACCAAAAACTATACCGGCAGTTATGAGGGAAGTTTCTTACCCTATGGGAATACCGAATTAAAGGCAATT
>NW_026873978.1:0-15311 GCF_032173495.1 Musca vetustissima
AAGGGAGCACCATGACCATGACCAGCAGCACCCAAGGCTTTGGCATGAGCGGCATAGTGGGCAGCTTTGGCGGCTTGTACATCGGGAGTATCTACGGGAACACCACCATGTGTGAGGACAACGGGAGCAGCAACGTGGGCATAACCGGCATGACCTCCCCACAATGAACGTTTGTACAAATGATGACCACCATCACCACTGTGGGCAGCAGCTGCGGCGGCAGCGGCATAAGCAGCAGCATGGGCAGCCTTGGCATGGGCAACTTCGGGGGTATCATGGGGTACACCTTCATGAGTCAATGTGATGTGGGCCAAGGGTCCATGATAGGCATGTCCGGCAGCATAGTGACCACCATCATAGGCAGCGGCATGGGCCAAGGCGGGTGCTGGAGCTGGACCCTTGGGCAAATTGGTACCGGTGGCATGGAAACCAGTATGAGGATCAGCGGTATAATGGACCGATTGGACATGACCATGACCATCCACATACGAATACGAACCATGCGTCACGCCATCATGTGAACGTGTTTCGTGTTTTTGCGAATTTGGATCGGCATAACCGTACGAATACGAATGACTGTGGGGATCCAAGCTGGCATATTGTGTTGAAACGGCGCCATGATATGAGGCAGAGCAGGTGGCCACCAGCAGGGCTGTTGCAATGATCTAAAACGAATGACAAAAACTCATCGATATTATTTCAATAATTAAGATAGCAACGTTAACATGTTGATAATGATATGACAGATATTGTGGCTGGCTAGCGAGCAAAGCAAACCACATGCCAAGTCAACCAACCAACGAGCAAGCTAGCTGGCTGGCTGGATAGCTGTGTGGACATAAATTAAAAGTCAATTGCCAAGAAAAAAAAATGAAAATCAAAACAAAAACCCATTACACAAATGCTTAGACATAATGACGGCTTTCAATGGTTTATTAGCATTGCTTAAGAGTGAAAAAAAGAAATCAAGAAAAAAATTGAAAATATTACCAAAGGAGAGACTAATATGGAATTGAAAATTATTACATGGTGTAACCAAGAAAATATCTATAATTTAGCTATGCTTAACTTTTCATTATTACATACATATCTCTTCTCCAAACTCAATATTGGGTCAGTGGTTCACTGTGGGTTTTGTATTGCTTGCCACTGGCCATTAAAAGAGATGAAGTAATACCGATTTTTTTCTTTTCTTTATGCTGCTACCGCTCTTTCATTACTAACCAACAACAGCAAAAAAATATTATTTCATATTTTTATTTTTTCTTTCCATTTGTGCAATCTATGTTTTATTACTTTGCATTATAAATGCAATTTATTAACCAATTATTACCATTTTCCTATATAGCTACCATAAAATAATATTCACAAAGATTCGTGGGAGTTTATGTTTTAGTTGCAAACCAAGCAGCTTAAATTACACATATGATTTTTCTATTTCTTTGTTTTGCGATCTGTGGCTTTTTGGAGGCCTTAACATTCTTTTTTTAGATTCTCTTCACACCCAACAAAAATACATTGTATGTACTATGAAGTTCGTCTCGCGAAATCTTTGGTTTGGCTCAAATTTCCCTTTTCTGAGTTTTGAGGTCTGGTTCAAGTTTCCAATTTGTATGTGAAAATGATTTTTGTTTGAAGTCATAAGCCTTGACATATGATGAAACACATACATATGTAGATATCACCCTGTCATGGTCGCTGATGGACAAAGTGAATGATTGGTGTGGTTTCTTGGATCGAGTGAATAGCATAAATTAGGTTTGTGTCTTAAGTCTTTTGATTTTTAGTTTGGTGTTTTGGATCATATGGAAATAATTGATTGATTTTATTAATTGAAATAGTTGGAAGGTAAATTGATATGTGTTCAGAATATTCTCGAAATAATTGTTTACCATTTCACAAATATTTTTGTGAAGTTATTGAAAATAGTTAAATTTGCTTCAAATGTTATCTTATTACATATTCGACCAACAATCTTGTAATATATTAACACTAGAAAGCCGAAGGCGGTCATTTTGACCGCTTTCCAATTTCAAGTACAAAAGCAACTGTACATTTAATGACACTTTTATTTTAAATTTGGTGATTTGTTTATAATAAACGTAATTCTATGAGATACAAAAAGTCACCAAATTAAAAAAAAAGTGTCATTAAATGCACAGTTGCTTTTTTACTTGAAATTGTAAAGCGGTCAAAATGACTGCCTTCGGCTTTCTAGTGTTAAAAACTCTATTCCAGATTAGATTTTTTATAGTTCGTATTAATATATCTTGAAAATTAATGTAGTTATGCAGCTGGTATGTTTTGGTCACATTTTCGGACAACAAGTAGGAATTTTGTTACACTACAAAATTTTATGGAATGATTTCGTTTTTAGAGAATAGACCCAATTTCTGAGTTATTTCAAATTGCAATGCAATATAAACGTTCAGATTCATTGCATCTTAAAACCTAGACAGACGACAGCATTGCTTTGCATTAAAAAAATTCTTAATTTGCATTAATATTTACCCCTGATAGACGGGAGTTTCTGAATTTATGAAACGGCTATTTGTTTCAAAACATTTGTTTTTCTGGACATTGGACAATTTAAATTGGATATTTATATATCTATCTATATAACGGTATCCCCATATGTCGGAATTTTTGGAAGTTCAATCACATTCGCTGTAATTTTATATTATGGAGTATCAATAAAGAGGACATCTTCCCACTCTAAAGTTTTAATATTGACCTAAGTATTCTCCTGGCCACGTTTTACGATAGAATTGGCTCTAATTTGATATAGCCTTTATATAACGGTATCCCAATATCTGTTTTTTTATGGGTTTCCGAAACGTTGCTCCACCGATTTGACCGTAATAATATATTTTCGGTTCTTATTAGGTGCTAAATCTATCTTATTAAAGCCAATATCGGTCAACGGTCTTGTATAGTCCTCTTATAATAATACTCCATAGTTTTCAATTCTGTGAGAATTTCAGATATGATTTAAGACCGAGTTGGCACTAATTTGATATTTTTAGATATCATTGAGTGTCAAATCTTCCTAACAAAATATATAAATATCGGTCGTTATCTTCCCAACCGATGTGACTATATTTTAGAATTACAAAGTGGCTGTCATTTGGACCTTAGGACCCTAATGGATAAACCACATATTTTTATATGAAATCTCCATCTCATTGTGAGGGTATACATTTGTATTCTATGGCGTATATACTTAATCCTGAAGGACATGAAACCGAGATGTTGATAGTGAATCCAAGAGAAGTGGTTGACCTTTAAATTGATACCAATTTTATTGTCGTATGTACTCGGATGTGGGAGTTACACTTAAATATTTACAGGTGCTCAGATATTATTTAGTAACCTGATAGCTTAGAAATTTTCCATCAGGATCCAGGTATGGTCAAGTACAACGCCTATAATATTCGTTGATGATCAGTTAATAATATTTGGATAAGGTGGACCGAAAACATAATTTTATGTGTTTTTTTTAGTTGATCTATAGGCCACAGTTGAAAGCCGAACATCACAATACAACCCACGGTGAAGGGAATCTGGACAAGTAATTAGAGGTACTGTATTTGCACTCGGTCAAGAGAGTGCAAATATCGCGAAATATTGCCCAGGCTGGGAATATAGAACCGCCGAAAGTTAGATTTTCGTGGTAGTTGTGTAGGGTATCATATGGTCGGCCCCGTCCGACTACAGCTCCGCTCACTAGTTTATAAATATATTTTACCGATAATAAGAAAATGGATTTTTATGAACATTTTTTTAATGGACAGATACAGGATTTCTTAAAAATTTTTTGAGAAATTATTTCCGATTTCTTTTGTTTAAATACTGATGAATTTTTAAATATCTTTTTTTAGGACTTTGGTTTTTTTTTTTTGTTTTTTTTTTTTGTGGTGTGGTGAGGTGTGGTATTGTTTGTAAATGCCTTGTTAACCTCGAAGTGAGGCTCCAGCGAAATTCTCATGCAGTTAAGTACTTCGCTTTGTTACAAGAGACATTTGGGTATGAAAGGTTTTTTGTATAGAAGCAATAGCTTCTGGGGAGAATATCCCAACAAAAAACTAAGGGAACTGATGAGGATCAGTGGCGTGATCCGAAACTATAGTCTTCCCTGCCTTACCCCTCGGCAAACAATGCCATACATTCCCCACTAATAAATAGTTGTTTTTTTATAAAAACAACAAACTGGGATTCAGCCTGACTATTTTGCAAAAACAAAATACAAATGGTATCCCAAATAAACCGCCAACACTACTTTGGTATTTTTTAGAAAGGTTTTGAAGAATATTAGATCTTGGATTTTTAAGATTATTAGAGAATGAATTTTTAAAACATTTTTTACTTTGACTACCAGCCTGTGAATTTCATTAACATTCTTAGAGCGTAACTTTTTTAAGATCTTTTAATGATTGATGAATCGATTTTAATAATTTTTAGAAGTTAAAAGATGGAATTTCCATGAATATTTTTGAATGACTATCAGAAAATGTATGCATTTAATAGCTATAATTTTCTGAATATTTTTTTCTTCAAAAAAATCTCCTCGCATCTAGGATTTTAAGTATGTTATTCTTGAAAATATATCGAAGCAATAATCGTTATTTATATTACAACATTGAGCTTTGAAAAATTACATAATGATTATATTCCAGCACTTTATTTGAAATATTTTCTAGAAAATTTACTATTACGAAAAATAGGATTCTATGTTTAATATTTCTGTGAAAAATTCAATTATTTTTGGAAAATGTTTTCGAATTTGTTCCCGAACATTTAACATTAAAATAATTTGCCAATTTTCATGCTGAATTTTTGAAATCGATTTTCAGTTTTCTATATAAGTTCTGCGTTGGTGTGTGTTTTTTTTTTTTTTTTTTTGAGAAATGTTAAATATTGATACAATTTTGTGGCTTAAATTTAATTTCGGTTATATAATATCCTTGAAGAGAAATCATTCAAATAGTTTTCAATGAAAAAATGTAATTTTATTAAGGAACCAAAAATATTCATCCTTCTAACGTTACACCACACTTATATTATTTCACAAGCATTTAATTTTTAATTTTCTATATTTTTTATTTTTAAGTTCGTTGTTTTATATTTTTTTCGTTCATTCATTATGATATCTTGTATTATCCTTTTTTTTATTACTTACAAATAATTTCATGTTTACTAGGGTTTCTTTTAGAATTATTTAAAACGAAATCACACTTAAAGAGTTCTTAAAGAATTAGAATCACAATTTTTCGGTTAAAGTAACGGCACACAATGTCCTTGTTTTCGTTGGTTTAATTAGTTAAGATTAAATTTTGTTTCCTTAGATAGGTTTTTGTTATTTTTTGAAACTAAACACACGCTCAGTGGGCTTAACCTCCTAGAATCGCGACTAGGACTGTTAACGAACTGTGCTGACAAGTGCCAAACAGCGCCAATATATACCCCCAAAACAAACAACCACCACGAGTACCGCCAGCACCACCACCACCATTAATTTACAAATCCAACAAAACCAGAGCACAAATGAAAAGACACAAACAAAATGAACAGCAACAACAATAAGAGATCAAAAGTAAAACAAAATTATACCACCCGATACTGATAGACACACACACACACTCAAACACATATGTATGTTGCAGCGGCCAACAGAAAGAAACTGCAGCACCATCGAAGGCAGCTAAACGAAACGGAACGAAGAAAAACACCCAATCGACAATTCCACTGCTGCCCAGATAGATTAGCAGCAACAATCAAATGCAAAATAAAGGCCCCTCAGAAAAAATGGTGCACATGCGCACACACTCATCTAGCAGTGAACTGTTAAACTAGAGCGCAAGCCAAGTCAACATGAGCAGAACAAGCTAAGGAAAAAAACGCTGCTTGACTGCAGCAAAACTCACAGAAAAAACGGCACTGCATAAACCCCGGACCAATAAAATGCAAAAAGCAAATCAGTGTCTACTACACCCAAGAATGTCTGTTTTTTTGTCGATTTTTTTCTTGGCGGCAACAAAATCATTAACAAAAACAACAAACATTGTGTTGTGTTGTGTTTTTTATTTGTTTTGTTTTTTTTCGCTCGCTCTCCTATAAGAATTAATAATAAGAATTTTTATTAAGTAATTGAAATGCAATCGCAAAAAAAAAACAAAATCAAGAAATAGCAATAGCACACATGCAAAATCACAAAAACCAAAATCAAAGTAAACTAAAGTCAAGTAAAGTGTGGTGCGCATAGCAAATGCGAAAACATCAATTGCATTGTTAAGGTGCTGATACGGAAATTTTGTAATGTTCCTGAATCGGTTAGAGCGGACAACATCAAATGAATCAATATTTTGTTTAACTAATGTAGAAATCCTAATCGAATGTGGTTGCTTCGTTTTAAAAAAGGGTCAAACGTTTTCGGGTTAAAAAAAATATTTAATATTTTAGGAAATTTAAAATAGCTTTAATCTTAAATTTAAAATCTAAAATGTTTGCAGGATATCACGATACATCGAAAATCAAGTTTCACGGAAACTGACACACTGGATCAAACAAAAGACTTAAGACACATACACCCAGTTGTTGACCATGGAGCAATGTTCACGAATGAGATTTCTTTTTTATCACAAGGGTTATTACATAAAATGTCACATCTTCATGAGACCGATAGTATATATACGTATCATCTCTAATTGGTTAACAAAATTTTAATGATTAAATATGTTTCCCCAATATAAAGAAACCTTTTCATTTTTTTTTTAATTCTAAGAAAATTTGCCTTCAAAAGTGGCTGTAATTTACTATTCCTTGTGGCCTATGGATTGTAAAATATCCTTGGAAAACATATCCTTGGAAAACATAGATAGGTCACTTCTTTGCTATGTTCCTTATATACAGATCCCAAGATTATTTGCCCAAGTTGTACGTTTTATACATACTTTTTATTAAAAATATATGTTTTTCATTTTGTAATCTATTTTCATTTCAAAAATCTGGTCGCCTGATCTATAGGGGACTAAGCTCAAAATTAAATTTATATTTACATTACATTAAATTTACATTAAAACACAAAAAAGTAAGTTTTCGGTTCATCCCAAAATCATTATCTGATCATCGCCGAAAATTATAGGCGTTGTCCTTGACCATACCTGGATCCTCATGGAAAATTTCAAAGCTATCAGCGCTATATTTCGGCCTCTAATGTTAATGGATTACTAAATAATTTATAAATACGTAAGCACCTGTAAATACCGAGTACATACGACAATATAATTGGTATCAATATAAAGGTCAACCACTCCTCTTGGATATACTATCAACTTATCGGGTCTATATCCTTCAAGGGTAAACATATACGCTATAGAATACAAATTTTGTCATTTTTCACACAAAAGTAAGAGTCAATTTGATCCGCTCGTTTTCAAAACAGGAATGCTTTTTTGGCCTGATCCACTTCGCGATGTTCAAGCCAAAATTGCGGCATTCTGGAGAAAGATTGAATATAAATCGGGTCAAACGGAAAAACTATATCAAGGGTATCAAATATTAGTTATAAAGTAAGTAGCTTAAGTTTTCTAAATATTTTTACATAAAAATACAACATCATTCAAAAAGACCTGCTGACGACTTAAAGAAAATCTGTATTTAAATTCATGATCTCCACACTCAGCTTATGAATATAGGCCACAAATAAGAAATAAAAAAAGAGAACAATTCAAATAAAATGGTTTGATTGGTTCGGAAAGTGCAACCACCAAGTCCTAAAATTACAGATAGACTTAATATAGATAATTAGAAACTACATCCAGAAGACTATTGTTGAAGAAGAGAAAATCAATATGTAAAAGATTTTTTTTTAATTCTTCTAAAACATTAAATGAATGTTTCCTTTGCTTCTTGGAAGTAGATGGATTAACAGGGAAAGAATTCTCGACCGTCACACAATAATCTGGTTGGATTTGGATCCCACATTTTTGAGAGATCTATGAATATGACGGTGCGTCTAAGATGTCAGGCAATTATGATGGAGTGCGGGCCATTATTTAGGGGACCCCACCCATTTTCGGTTTCAAAAAATTTTATTTATTATTATGTTTTAATTTGAACCAACACTAACTCAAGAATGTCCCTGTCAATTTTCAAGTGAAAATCTCAACAATTTTTGAAGATATAGCCGATTTATTGTGTTAGCATCAGGTGACAGAAAGAGGGTTTCTCGCGTTTTTCTCCAAACAGAGTCTTTGCGAATGGCCGGCACGATAAATCAAAAACTAATAACCCAATTGATTTCAAATTTTGGGACGTTTCTCTGTCCTAGTTCATACGAGAGCCAGACATGTACTCTTTCTAACACAGTTGGAATTTTCGGATTCCGATGTTTCCGATGGCGGGCAGTTATCATGCCCGCCATTTTCATCATCACAGACTTGATTTTTATTAGATGTTGTTACATCATCATCACTTACATCTCACTTACTTGAGTACACCCCTCTTGTGTCCCAGTTTCTTCTGACTATTGTCAAGGCATATGATTACATACATTTTCTAGTGGATGCGATAAATGCTTTACGACACAATAGTGACGAGGAATTCCACAAAAGTAACGGTCAAATATAACGATTTCGAACTCCGAAACTTTTTATAGAACTACATATTTGTCCCATATTTTGACGAATTAATTGTAAATTTGACAAGCAGATTTTTGTAATTGAAAAAATAGACAAAACATTATATCAAATGTAGTGCCATCAAGAATTATAAAATTTTCGTATAAAGATTTTGAAGAAATCATACAATTTTATGAAACAGATTTTTGATATTGTAAGCAGGAAGTAGAAACTAAAGTGGATATATGGATCACTATATGGAATACGAAATATCCCCTACCATCTAATCCACTTGATGCGATTGTATTATGTGACGAACATCTGTTTCCAAATATAAATATAATGTTACAAATCTTAATAACCAATGGCGATAACCACAGCATCAGCTGAAGGAAGTTTTTTTTTTAACCTACGCCAAATGCAAAGCCCACACTGTTTTTCATTATTTATTTAATATACAATACATTTAATATATATACGCAATGTCGTCGCAATGTATACGAAGAAAAATCAATGTAGTTGTTGAATTCAGTGAGTCGCCATGTTACCTAGGGCAACACTTAATTAAGATCCCTATAAAAAAAAAAATTAAAAAAGTTGAACCCATTCGAAAGCTATAACGAAATTAATATTATTGTTTTAAATAGATTAACATTTAAATAAAGATTTTCATAGATAGTATTTTAATGTATTTTTAATTATGAGTTCCAACATCTAGATCAGATTCATATAGACTAATTTAAAACCGCATGATAGTCCCATTTTTAATTAATTACAGCGCTATATTTGGATGGGTACCACGGTATACTTAAATAGTTATTGACCGTAGGGTTAACATCGCAAGAGACTCCTTCTCCTTTACAAGAGGATAAAATAGTAGTCAATTGGTTCGGTTGTGCTGAAACTATTTACATACTATCAATTGGAATTTCCATTGCTAGCGCTGAGATTTAGACTTGCTACCATACCATATATTGTTGTCGGAAATCATGAAAATTATACACCAAATTCTCAAGGTTTGTTCGAAAGGACACACAAATGACTCTACCCTGCCCTATTTTATTTATTTTTTTGCATGAACATTGACATGTGGCTAATCTATAAAACAAATACCTTATATCGGGAGGTACGTCTATATGG
This sequence comes from Musca vetustissima, assembly GCF_032173495.1. NCBI lineage: Eukaryota > Metazoa > Arthropoda > Insecta > Diptera > Muscidae > Musca > Musca vetustissima. The sequence continues at coordinate 9,759 of NW_026873978.1, forward strand.
GAGCTATATCAAAACATGGACCCCATTTTCCATACCAGTATTTTTTTTGATATAAACAATATTTGAGCCAAATTTTTTGAACCAATATTTGGTAAATACTCTGAAATTTAGCCACATGGATGATGGCTCCCTTTGTACGGAGGCTATATCAAAAAACTGACCAAATCTTCTCTAACGATTTTTTTTACCATCTTAGAATAAAATATTTCTATTTATTACAAAAACGAAATTAGTCAAATTTTAAATACCTACTTATTTATGTCCTTCTGAAAAAGTCATTTAGGGCATAATTAACAATACCTTCATTGTAACTATTGCATTGGCGTTCCCATTAAGTACTAAACATTCATTCCTTCCCATAAAATACAATAATTTTTGTGATTTATGTCTTAATTGATTATGCCAGTATTATAGATATAACCACACATGTAGATATACTCCTTCTACAAGCTATTACTACCACAGATCATTCTATTATAATACTACATGATCATAATTAAATTTAAAAGCATGCAAATTTTGAATGCCATGGCGTTGTGTAACATTGTTGCAAATTGTTACATTGCAAAATATGTTTCTGATTGGATTTACAAAAAGAAAACATGTGTAGATATGTACGTGAATGCGACTTTGATATCTACATCGAAATAGATTTTATCCAATTAGAGTTTAGATTTGTTGGGTGCAAATATATCCAAATACAATGTTGCTCAGAGTGACAACTGATATTATAATTAGAAATATGTCAAATCTATTGAGGTTTAATGTACGAGAAAGGATATTTTGCTTTTGACTAAATGATGTATTGAATAGAATTTATATAGCCTTTATCAAATACAAAAATATATATTTATTTAGAAATAAATGATCTCAATCTATTTTGAGGCTAAATGGTATTTTCTAATTAATAATAACGTAGAAGGTTGTACTTAACCAAAATTAAAGTACTAACAGATATAACTTTTTGGCATACTATAGTAAAAAGGCAAAAGGAAACGATATAGACACATGGTTCCCTTTGATTTAGATATCGGTTCAGATTTAGATATAGCTCCCATATATATTGTCGTCCGATTTAAGGTAAATGGTGTACCAATGTCCCTATATATCTTTCGATTTGCACGAAATTTGGCACAGCGTACTGAATTAGGTATCTAGTAATGTTTTCCTGAATATATATATATATGTTCACCTTCGCCTCACGTATGAAAAATATTCTTAATAAATCCACGCCTCAGTTGGCCCTTGAAAAATATTCTTTAATAAATCCACGCCTCAGTTGGCCCTTGAAAAATATTCTTTAATAAATCCACGCCTCAGTTGGCCCTTGAAAAATATTCTTTAATAAATCCACGCCTCAGTTGGCCCTTGAAAAATATTCTTTAATAAATCCACGCCTCAGTTGGCCCTTGAAAAATATTCTTTAATAAATCCACGCCTCAGTTGGCCCTTGAAAAATATTCTTTAATAAATCCACGCCTCAGTTGGCCCTTGAAAAATATTCTTTAATAAATCCACGCCTCAGTTGGCCCTTGAAAAATATTCTTTAATAAATCCACGCCTCAGTTGGCCCTTGAAAAATATTCTTTAATAAATCCACGCCTCAGTTGGCCCTTGAAAAATATTCTTTAATAAATCCACGCCTCAGTTGGCCCTTGAAAAATATTCTTTAATAAATCCACGCCTCAGTTGGCCCTTGAAAAATATTCTTTAATAAATCCACGCCTCAGTTGGCCCTTGAAAAATATTCTTTAATAAATCCACGCCTCAGTTGGCCCTTGAAAAATATTCTTTAATAAATCCACGCCTCAGTTGGCCCTTGAAAAATATTCTTTAATAAATCCACGCCTCAGTTGGCCCTTGAAAAATATTCTTTAATAAATCCACGCCTCAGTTGGCCCTTGAAAAATATTCTTTAATAAATCCACGCCTCAGTTGGCCCTTGAAAAATATTCTTTAATAAATCCACGCCTCAGTTGGCCCTTGAAAAATATTCTTTAATAAATCCACGCCTCAGTTGGCCCTTGAAAAATATTCTTTAATAAATCCACGCCTCAGTTGGCCCTTGAAAAATATTCTTTAATAAATCCACGCCTCAGTTGGCCCTTGAAAAATATTCTTTAATAAATCCACGCCTCAGTTGGCCCTTGAAAAATATTCTTTAATAAATCCACGCCTCAGTTGGCCCTTGAAAAATATTCTTTAATAAATCCACGCCTCAGTTGGCCCTTGAAAAATATTCTTTAATAAATCCACGCCTCAGTTGGCCCTTGAAAAATATTCTTTAATAAATCCACGCCTCAGTTGGCCCTTGAAAAATATTCTTTAATAAATCCACGCCTCAGTTGGCCCTTGAAAAATATTCTTTAATAAATCCACGCCTCAGTTGGCCCTTGAAAAATATTCTTTAATAAATCCACGCCTCAGTTGGCCCTTGAAAAATATTCTTTAATAAATCCACGCCTCAGTTGGCCCTTGAAAAATATTCTTTAATAAATCCACGCCTCAGTTGGCCCTTGAAAAATATTCTTTAATAAATCCACGCCTCAGTTGGCCCTTGAAAAATATTCTTTAATAAATCCACGCCTCAGTTGGCCCTTGAAAAATATTCTTTAATAAATCCACGCCTCAGTTGGCCCTTGAAAAATATTCTTTAATAAATCCACGCCTCAGTTGGCCCTTGAAAAATATTCTTTAATAAATCCACGCCTCAGTTGGCCCTTGAAAAATATTCTTTAATAAATCCACGCCTCAGTTGGCCCTTGAAAAATATTCTTTAATAAATCCACGCCTCAGTTGGCCCTTGAAAAATATTCTTTAATAAATCCACGCCTCAGTTGGCCCTTGAAAAATATTCTTTAATAAATCCACGCCTCAGTTGGCCCTTGAAAAATATTCTTTAATAAATCCACGCCTCAGTTGGCCCTTGAAAAATATTCTTTAATAAATCCACGCCTCAGTTGGCCCTTGAAAAATATTCTTTAATAAATCCACGCCTCAGTTGGCCCTTGAAAAATATTCTTTAATAAATCCACGCCTCAGTTGGCCCTTGAAAAATATTCTTTAATAAATCCACGCCTCAGTTGGCCCTTGAAAAATATTCTTTAATAAATCCACGCCTCAGTTGGCCCTTGAAAAATATTCTTTAATAAATCCACGCCTCAGTTGGCCCTTGAAAAATATTCTTTAATAAATCCACGCCTCAGTTGGCCCTTGAAAAATATTCTTTAATAAATCCACGCCTCAGTTGGCCCTTGAAAAATATTCTTTAATAAATCCACGCCTCAGTTGGCCCTTGAAAAATATTCTTTAATAAATCCACGCCTCAGTTGGCCCTTGAAAAATATTCTTTAATAAATCCACGCCTCAGTTGGCCCTTGAAAAATATTCTTTAATAAATCCACGCCTCAGTTGGCCCTTGAAAAATATTCTTTAATAAATCCACGCCTCAGTTGGCCCTTGAAAAATATTCTTTAATAAATCCACGCCTCAGTTGGCCCTTGAAAAATATTCTTTAATAAATCCACGCCTCAGTTGGCCCTTGAAAAATATTCTTTAATAAATCCACGCCTCAGTTGGCCCTTGAAAAATATTCTTTAATAAATCCACGCCTCAGTTGGCCCTTGAAAAATATTCTTTAATAAATCCACGCCTCAGTTGGCCCTTGAAAAATATTCTTTAATAAATCCACGCCTCAGTTGGCCCTTGAAAAATATTCTTTAATAAATCCACGCCTCAGTTGGCCCTTGAAAAATATTCTTTAATAAATCCACGCCTCAGTTGGCCCTTGAAAAATATTCTTTAATAAATCCACGCCTCAGTTGGCCCTTGAAAAATATTCTTTAATAAATCCACGCCTCAGTTGGCCCTTGAAAAATATTCTTTAATAAATCCACGCCTCAGTTGGCCCTTGAAAAATATTCTTTAATAAATCCACGCCTCAGTTGGCCCTTGAAAAATATTCTTTAATAAATCCACGCCTCAGTTGGCCCTTGAAAAATATTCTTTAATAAATCCACGCCTCAGTTGGCCCTTGAAAAATATTCTTTAATAAATCCACGCCTCAGTTGGCCCTTGAAAAATATTCTTTAATAAATCCACGCCTCAGTTGGCCCTTGAAAAATATTCTTTAATAAATCCACGCCTCAGTTGGCCCTTGAAAAATATTCTTTAATAAATCCACGCCTCAGTTGGCCCTTGAAAAATATTCTTTAATAAATCCACGCCTCAGTTGGCCCTTGAAAAATATTCTTTAATAAATCCACGCCTCAGTTGGCCCTTGAAAAATATTCTTTAATAAATCCACGCCTCAGTTGGCCCTTGAAAAATATTCTTTAATAAATCCACGCCTCAGTTGGCCCTTGAAAAATATTCTTTAATAAATCCACGCCTCAGTTGGCCCTTGAAAAATATTCTTTAATAAATCCACGCCTCAGTTGGCCCTTGAAAAATATTCTTTAATAAATCCACGCCTCAGTTGGCCCTTGAAAAATATTCTTTAATAAATCCACGCCTCAGTTGGCCCTTGAAAAATATTCTTTAATAAATCCACGCCTCAGTTGGCCCTTGAAAAATATTCTTTAATAAATCCACGCCTCAGTTGGCCCTTGAAAAATATTCTTTAATAAATCCACGCCTCAGTTGGCCCTTGAAAAATATTCTTTAATAAATCCACGCCTCAGTTGGCCCTTGAAAAATATTCTTTAATAAATCCACGCCTCAGTTGGCCCTTGAAAAATATTCTTTAATAAATCCACGCCTCAGTTGGCCCTTGAAAAATATTCTTTAATAAATCCACGCCTCAGTTGGCCCTTGAAAAATATTCTTTAATAAATCCACGCCTCAGTTGGCCCTTGAAAAATATTCTTTAATAAATCCACGCCTCAGTTGGCCCTTGAAAAATATTCTTTAATAAATCCACGCCTCAGTTGGCCCTTGAAAAATATTCTTTAATAAATCCACGCCTCAGTTGGCCCTTGAAAAATATTCTTTAATAAATCCACGCCTCAGTTGGCCCTTGAAAAATATTCTTTAATAAATCCACGCCTCAGTTGGCCCTTGAAAAATATTCTTTAATAAATCCACGCCTCAGTTGGCCCTTGAAAAATATTCTTTAATAAATCCACGCCTCAGTTGGCCCTTGAAAAATATTCTTTAATAAATCCACGCCTCAGTTGGCCCTTGAAAAATATTCTTTAATAAATCCACGCCTCAGTTGGCCCTTGAAAAATATTCTTTAATAAATCCACGCCTCAGTTGGCCCTTGAAAAATATTCTTTAATAAATCCACGCCTCAGTTGGCCCTTGAAAAATATTCTTTAATAAATCCACGCCTCAGTTGGCCCTTGAAAAATATTCTTTAATAAATCCACGCCTCAGTTGGCCCTTGAAAAATATTCTTTAATAAATCCACGCCTCAGTTGGCCCTTGAAAAATATTCTTTAATAAATCCACGCCTCAGTTGGCCCTTGAAAAATATTCTTTAATAAATCCACGCCTCAGTTGGCCCTTGAAAAATATTCTTTAATAAATCCACACCTCAGTTGGCCCTTG
>NW_026873979.1:0-152394 GCF_032173495.1 Musca vetustissima
GCACATATATGACCTACACCTTAGGGATACAATATTTGTACGTTTTGGCTTGAAAACGTCTTTTGGATAGAATGGATACATTTATCTACGTCTATTGTATAGCTGAGATACAAAAAACATGATTTAACTATGTATGTGGATAACGTAGATACTTTATACACGACTTTTGGATAACGTGGATAAATTATCCGTGCCCTTTTGGACAACGTAGATAAATTATCCGTGCCCTTTTGGACAACGTAGATAAATTATCCGTCTCTATGTCTCTATCTCTATGTACATAATTTGGACAACGTAAATACTCTATGTACATATTTTGGACAACGTAGATACTTAATTCACACATTTGGATAAAATAGATACATTTTCCGCACCATTTGGATAACGCAGATACATTATCCATGACACTTTGATAACGTAGATACTTCATCGACACATTTGGATAACACATATATATCATCCACATCTTTTTTATAAAATAAATACATCATCCACGCCTTTTGGATAATGTAGATACATTATCCACGCATTTTGGATAAAGTAGATACTTTATACACACACTAGGATAAAATAGATAAATTATCCACGTCATTAGGATGAAGCAGATACATACTCCACTCCTTTTGGATAAATAGATACTTTATTTATGCCTTCTGGATAACATTGATACATTATCCACGCCTTTTTGATAACATAGATACATTATCCACGCCTTTTAGATAATGTAGATACATTATCCACGCCTTTTAGATAATGTAGATACATTATCCACGCCTTTTGGATAGCGTAGATACATCATGTACACATTTTGGATGATATAGATAAATGGACCATACCTACGGATAACGTAGATACTGTATCCATGCGTTTTGGATAACGTAGATACCGTATCCACGCCTTTTGGATAACTCAGATACATTATCCATGCCTTTTAGATAATGTTGATATATTATCCATGCATTTTGGATAACGTAGATACTTTATACACACATTTGGGTAAAATAGATAAATTATCCACGCTATTTGGATAATGCAGATACATACTCCACTCCTTTTGGATAAATAGACAGTTCATCTATGCCTTCTGGATAGCATGGATACATTATCCATGCCTTTTGGATAATGTAGATACATTATCCATGCCTTTTAGATAATGTAGATACATTATCCACGCCTTTTCGATAATGTAGATACATTATCCACGCCTTTTGGATAGCGTAGATACATCATGTACACATTTTGGATGATATAGATAAATGGACCATACCTACGGATAACGTACGGATGACGTATATAAATTCCCCACGCCTTCTGGATAACGTAGATACTTTATCCACTCAAGTTGATATATTATCCACCCCTTTTGAAAGACGTAGATACTTCATCCACACATTGTATAATGCATTTTTTATAACGTAGATAATTAATCTACGCCTTCTGGATAACATAGATACATTATAATAATGTAGATAAATGATCCCTACCTGGGGATAACGTTTTTTGGATAACGTAGATACAATATCTATGACTTTTAGATAACGTATGTACAATATTTAGGACTTTTAGATAACTTAGATACTTTGTTCATAGTTTTTATCCACGCATTTTGGGTAACGTAAACAACGTAGATAAATTATCTAAGCCTTTATGTATAATGTATATAATTTATCCACGCATTTTATATGACGTAGAGACATTATCTATGACTTTTGGATAACGTTAATAATGTATCAACGATTTGAGATAATTAAGATAACTTGCCGTGCATTTTGGCTAGGGCAGATACATTATCCATGACTTTTTGGATAACCTAAATACTGCAACAACACCTTTCGAATAGGATAGATATTTTATCTATAATATCCGATAATCAAATAATATTTTCTTATCTCATTTATGTTTCCTCGCATTTTTCATACCACCCTCGAAAAGAGAGGCATTTGCAAACCTTCTATTTTTCTTGTTTCGCATACAATCTTTTCTTCAATTAAATTAATTACCGGACTGTGACACTCATTGCCGGCGCTTTCAATAAAAAATATGACCTAATTTTTTGTCTCTTATTCTCCTTGCATACAATTGGTATATTAATTTCTCTCACTTTTCTCTTCACTCTCTTTTTGCAGGCATAACTTTGAAACAAAAACAACATTATACATCATCACTACCAACAACAACAAAACTAAGATTTCTATAAGCTAAAAAATAAACCGGAATTCTTCCAAAAAAAAACTTCGATTGATGACAACAACAACAACCCCCCTTTCGACAACCTTACCTTCAGTGCATACGTTAAACGTATTTTAAGTTTTTAAAACTTTTCGCCCCCCTTTTTGTTTTGGAAATTTATCTGTGAAATCTGCGGTATTAAAAATTCTGTTTGATTTCAAGGAGCCGCGTCATCATCGACCCAATCGAACCACATCGAACATCAACAACCTTTGGAATACCCTTTACGAAATTATAGAAATTCATTAGTTTTCAACTCTCCCGATTGGTGTATAAACTGTTATGCCTAAACGTTGTACGAACATTCTCAGCAACAACAACAACAAGTAGAAACATCATCACACGGATTTTTTTGGAACCAGACCACCCGCAAATTGGAGAACTATTTGATTTCCTTATTTTGAAAAAATCATTCATTTTTTTCGAAAAACCAAGGAAAAGGAATCTAATCTGAACACGGTAAGTTCTTGAAAATTGTAATTAATTTCTATAAGTGATAAAAGATTTTCGAGGATTAGCCGAACTATACATGCGAATTTTTTTAAGAATATTTTTTTAAGTGTCTTTTGAGCTATTTTTTATGAATCTTCAGTGCAATAGACGTGCATTTTTTAAAGGTTATTCTTTTAATAAAATATTTTTAAAGGATCTGCAGCTTGGATTTTGCAACTAATTTTTTTCAAGGGATATTCAAAGCCAAATATAATGAGGGATTGGCAACTTAAATTAAAAACAATATAATTTTAGATAATGCAGATACATTATCCACACTTTTTGACAATAAAGATACATTATCCACACAACTCGAATTACATAGATACATTATCCATGCCATTTGGATAGGAGATACATTGTCCACGACTTTTGGAGAACGTTGATACCACGTTGATAAATTATCCACGCCTTTGGGATAACGTAGATAAATTATCTACGTCATTTGGATAACGTAGATACATTTTCCACACAATTTGGATAACGTAGATAAACTATTTAAGCCTTTTGGATAACGTCGATAAATCTTCCACGCCTTTTGGATAACGTAGATAAATCTTCCACGCCTTTTGGATAACGTAGATAAATTATCCAAGCCATTTGGATAACGTAGATAAATTATCCAACCATTTGGATAACGTAGATAAATTAACCAACCATTTGGATAACGTAGATAAGTTATCCACGCCTTTGGGATAACGTAGATACTTTAAGCCTTTTGTATAACGTAGATAAGTTATCCACGCCTTTGGGATAACGTAGATACATTATCCAAGCCATTTGGATAGCGTAGATAAATTATCCACGCCTTTGGGATAACGTAGATAAATTATCCACGCCTTTGGGATAACGTAGATACATAATGCAAGCCATTTGGATAACGTAGATAAATTGTCCACGCCTTTGGGTTAACGTAGATACATTATCCACGCCATTTGGATAACGTAGATAAATTATCCACGCAATTTGGATAAAGTAGATGCATTATCCACTCATTTCATATAACGTAGATAAATTAAATTATAACGGAAATACATTATCCACGCCTTTTGTATATCGTAAATAAATTATCCACGCCATTTGGGTAAACGAGATACATTATCCACGCCATTTGGATAACGTAGATACATTATCCACGCCATTTGGATAACGTAGATACATTATCCACGCCATTTGGATAACGTAGATACATTATCCACGCCATTTGGATAAAGTAGATACATTATCCACGCCATTTGGACATCGTAGATACATTAACCACGTCATTTGGATAACGTAGATAAATTATCCACACCTTTTGGATAACGTAGATACTTTATCTACGCCTCCTGGATAACGTAAATAAATTATCTACGCCTTTTGGATAACGTAGATAAATTATCCACGCCTTCTGAATAACGTAGATAAATTATCCACGCCTTTTGAATAATGTAAATAAATTGTTCACGGCTTTTGGAGAACGTAGATACTTTATCTATGCCTTCTGGATAAGGTAGAAGCATTATCCACACAGTTCAGATAACTATATAAATTATGTGCGCCTTTTGGATAACGTAGATAAATTATCTACGCCTTTTGGATAACTTAGAAAAATTATCTACAACTTTTGGATAATGTAGATAAATTATCTACGCCTTTTGGATAACGTAGATAAATTATCTACGCCTTTTGGATAACGTATATACTTAATCTACGCCTTCTGGACCAGGACCTTCAGATCCACAGGCCAAACCAAGTATAACCTGGACAGATTAAAAAAAATTAAAGGATCTGCAGATTGCATTTTGAAAAAAAAAATATTCCGGAAATATATTCGTACTTCAAATATGGTTTGTTTTTGTATAGACTATCTAACTCCAATTAGCGATTTTTTAAAAATATTTTTTCAAAGACTATTCGATTTTAATCAGTTATTTTTACAACAAAATATTTAACTTCTTTTATTAAATGTTAAAAAAATTGTATTTCTGATTAACCTGTAACAGATTTAAGCGTAGATGGATTCAGGCGAAGTGTTTCCACATTTTCTTCCTGTGTCAGATTATAATGCGCTCGATAGCCATCCTTATTGCCAACATATTCAATTTCCAATTTTAGTAGATGTTTCTTATCCGTTGGCAATGGTAATAATTGTATCTGTTGTCCTTTGATCACCAAATCCTTGTCATCTTCCAGAGATACGGTTTCTTCCCTCAAACCACGACGTATAAAGACACTAGAAATAGAAATAAAATTAAATATTAATTTAACAATATTTTGGGCGGAAGATGTACCTGTATTCTCTTAGAACCGCAGGTTCTGCTGATGGTAGCATCAATGCTATGGCCAGCAATATAAAGACAAAAAGGGTCTGAAATATGACCCAAAAATATGGAAATTTTATAATTTGAATTTTTTTAATTTAAACATTGTGCCCTACCTCCAACTTCATTGTTTTGAAATCGTTCGTTAACAGAATGCAACTGATTTGTGTTCGAATATAATTTTTGCAAGCACCTTCTTTATTTTCGAATATATATGTATGACATATATTCAAAATACTGGTTAATAATACTGGTTTTCTATTAGTTAATATTATGGAATTTATGTTCGTCTTCTGCTTTTTTGTTTTTGTCAATTATATTTGCTTGCTAATTATTCTTTAGCGGTATTCTGCAGCAATTTTTATGCGTTTTTTTGAACTGCACGTGCCTACATTTATGGTCCAATGTTTTGAGTGACAAAATATTAAGATATTCTGTTATGATGTAAAATAGGTTTTTATAAGAACTCAAACATACCATTATAAATTATTTTGCTTATTTTCCATCAGAGATATAATCGTGGGTTATATGAGAAGTTTCAATATTTTAAGGAATATCGAAGCTAAATGCATCTTTATCGGAACTATAAAAATTATCCGTAGATATGGATTTTCAAATAGAATATTTTTCAAACTTAAATTAATATTTCGAAAGAGAATTCCTTATTATTCTTTAAAAATTTTTTATTAGTTTTATTAGTTTTTGTAATAGTTTATAATAGTAATTCATGTTTTTGTTTTTCTATCCGAACATCAAGGTGGTCAATGCTGTATGGTGAAATGAAATTTTTTTCTGTACTTAAAGTATTTGTTTTTTTTTTTAATCTATCATCGAAGAAGAAATATTGCTAAAATACCGGTTTTTATTAACAATGTTTTGTGGAGAAATTGCGTTGCGGATTTTTTCTCCCGTTTTATTATCGAAATGCTGTGGTTAAACCCCAAATGTGTTTGAACATCGCGATATTCATTTCAAGCATAGATTACGTTTGAATATATAGGTCCACATTTTCTGGTATCTCCCGCACAACATGAACAACATTGCGTAACAAAAACAAATCAAAAGAGAGTATTTGATTCTGTCTATCCAGGACAAACTAGTTCAAATGGACTATTCTACAAATGAAACGATCGGTACTAGATTCGATTCTTTCGTTCATTTAGTTATTCCGCAAAAGGAACGATCGGTGATGAATCCGGTTTCTTGCTCCCGTTCACTATGTTAATATAACTCCAGTGGTTAATTTGTGCTTCAGTTCATTTTACTGCAATCATTCATTTAGATTTTTTTGTTATTTTAGTTCCACTAGCTCCATCAGTTCATTTAAAATAAGATGTGACAAAGTCCATAATATCAATGTGATTGGTTACCGGAACAGTTTTTCACAAATCCACCTAAGCTACTGCAATTATTTTCAATATTTTATAACCTGATCTATTGCGCTGTTTAATGAATAAGAATAGGAAACGCTAACAACTGATTTTTTCTTGGTATCTTCCATACAACGCTAACGTTGTACGAAAACGCTACCGACTGATTTTTTTCCTGGTATCTTTCATACAATGCTGTACAAAATTGTTTAACAACAAATCAAAAGGGTGTTCAAAAGAACTTTTCTGCAAAAGGAACGATCGGCACTAGGTTCGACTTTTTAGTTCATTTAGTTATTCCGCAATAGGAATGATTGGTAAGGAAACCTGTCTCTTACTCCCGTTCACTTAGTTAATTTAAATGCAGTCGTTCATTTTAGTTCCAGTTCATTTTACTCCAATCATTCATTTAGATCGTCTCGTTCATTTAGTCCTACCAGCTCGTATAGTTCCATAAGTTTATTTAACATTAGTTGTGACAAGGTCTATAGTAAGAAAATAAGATTGGTTACCAAACAGTTTCACATAAGGTATTGCTAATATTTACAATATTCTATCTAATAATCTAATCTATTTCATATTTTACTAAATAAAAGTAGGAAAGACGAACGATTTTTGCTTCAGTTCATATGGTTCATTTTACTCCAAACGTTCATTTAGATCTTTCTTCTAGTCCCACCAGCTCACATAGTTCCATAAATTCCATAGTATCAAAATGAGATTACTTACCGCATTAGTTTTTCAAAAATTTATACCAAATTCTGCGCATGAATATTTTCATGGTGTGAACCAATGAATGATTGAATTAAATGCAACTCAATGAATTACCAAGTTCCATTTTGTGTAGCGAACCAAGAAATGAATCCAACCACTTCAGCAACGATTGTTATTTGTAATGAAATTCATTCAAAATTTAGACGTTAGATTATGCAGACTCTGTTCATCGTGTGGCTGCTTGCCACATAGCTACTTTAAACTTGAGTTTAAGACCTTTGAGTCCCGAATCTGACCAATGATTACGAAAATGAACGAATTGATTTTATGTAACCTGTTCCGCGTTTCAGGTTTAATTGATGAACTCGATGTTTGGTTATTTAATCGACTTATGGATGGATCGATGTGGAAGGTAACCTCTTTCCCTCCAGATTTATTGATACAATCGAAACACAATTTTTGTCATTGAACATTCTGGATTGTTTGGAACTTTACCATTTTCTATTAAGCATAATGCCTGCATAATTTTTCAGTGATTCTCATCCTGCTTGCAAAATCATTCACTTAAGGGGACCCCCCATTCTCGGGGTCAAAATTTTTGTTGATATAATTCGAATTTACACTGTATAGCTCTCGTATGAACTAGGATAAAGCCAATCGGTGAAGATCTTCCTTTTTTTAAACTTGGTTTTTGGTAAAAAATCGGCGATTTTCCAAAAATATTTTTTCAAAGGTCCATCATTTTGTTAATTTTAGAGCGAAGTCAATAATCCTAGTTCATACGAGAGCCAGACATGTACTCTTTCTAACACCGTTGGAATTTTCGGATTCCGATGTTCCAGTGAGGAGTTATCATGCCCGCCATCAAAAATAAGGACTTTTCTTCAATTACAAAAAACAACAACAAAACAATAACAAAAAATTTTTGTAAATTATTTTTCTTCTCTTTTAAATCTTCAAATATATATGTGCAAAGTTACAAACCTTAACAAGCATTGGTATTGATTTACCAGCCCATTGAAATTCTTGAAAAATTAAAATCGAGAATGGGTGGGGTTCCCTTAAATTACTTTCAAATGATCACTGCCCTTACAAAGAAAAATTCAAATAAAAAAAAATAATAATAAAAAATAAAAATATCATGATTTAATCACAAAATGTTTAAACTAAAATTTCATTCCAATATTAAAGGGGATTACGAATTTTTTGAATGATCATATTTTCATTTCATTTTATTAATGTAGACATTTTACTGCATTAATGAATGTTAGTCATATTATTTATGCATTCATGAAAGTTCTTTTCTTGCATTAATGAATGTTTTTCATTGCATTAAATAATATTTTTCGTGCCATTAATGAAGATGTTTCATTGTATCAATGAATTTTTTTCACACCATTGATGATTAAGTTTCATTAAATTTTTCATTGCATTCATGAAAAACATGAATTTCATAAACGAATGTTTGTCATTTTTTTAATGTAGACGTTTCATTGCATTAATGAAGACGTTTCGTTGCATTAATAAATAAGTTTCGTTGCATTAATGTATTATTTTCATTGTATCAATGAAGAAATTTCATTATATTCATTATATAATTTCGTTAATTTTACATTAATGAAACTCAATGAAACTTTTTCCATTAATTCAATGAAGAAGTTGGTTCAAAATCCATGAGAAATTTCATTGATGAAACCTAAGAACCCATAGGGGAACTTATTTCAGAATATTTGGACCTCAAATTAAGTTAAAAGGGTTTATAATGCACCTATAAAATATTAATGTCATAAGAATTTAAATTTGAATGAAAAGGGATAGTTACCATAATGGTACCCAAAGGTGAATTCAACATAAATGTATCACAGTCTATTTGTTTCAAACACTTTTAATGGTTTTGAAATCTCAAACGGATTATTTATAAAAATATTTTATAAAAATGTATAATATTTAGAATAAGTTAATCATTAATTTTATTTACTAAACCAACACAAAATAAAAACTTATTCTTCCTTCTCCTTATTTGTTTAATTATTGAAATAAATACATACAACTAAAAAATCGTTTACATTTTTACTATATCATAAAAATGTCATACATAATTGTGTTTGTGGCCATTGAAAAAATAATAAATACAAAAATATTGAATGGAAATGCAGATAAAAAACTCATTGGAAAACTTTTTCATTTTTCGAAAGAAGAAAAAAAAATCTAAGAAATGAAATTAATGATTGGAGAGGGGATAATAAAGTTTAAAAAATTTTAAATTCTTAATATTTTATTTATTTCTTTTAAATAAAATATTAACAATTTAAAGCAATAAATAAAAAAATTAAGAAAAAAGAAAATGCTTTGCTTTTTTTAACTGACACTCCCCTCTTCAACATGTTTTCGTTTTTTTCTTTCTTTATATTTGCAGAGCGGAAAATAGAAAAAGTTTGAAATTGAAATGAGTTTTTGAACAAAGAAAAGAGAAAAAACTAACAACAACAAAAAACTACGGTGGTGGCAATTTTTTTAAATAAAGATACCTTGTTTTTGAAAAGAATCTCAAATACAAAGCCGTCAAATTGAGGTCCTGCATTGGTGGTGGTGATAAAAAACGAAAAATGGGTGCCAATGTCTCGCAGCTGGAAAAGGAAATCGGTTCCGATCTCTTTCCACCGAATGAACATTATTTTGGCCTGGTGAATTTCGGCAATACCTGTTACAGCAATTCCGTGCTGCAGGCCTTGTATTTTTGTAAACCCTTTCGCGATAAGGTCTTGGAATATAAGGCAAAGAATAAACGACCCAAAGAGACGTTGCTCTCCTGCTTGGCAGATCTCTTTTATAATATTGCCACGCAAAAGAAAAAGGTCGGCTCCATTGCCCCCAAGAAGTTTATTGCCCGCCTGCGCAAGGAGAAGGAAGAATTCGATAATTATATGCAACAAGATGCTCATGAATTTCTCAATTTTCTAATCAATCACATTAATGAGATAATACTGGCCGAACGTAATGCCAGCAAGAATGGCAGCGGTGGTGGTGGTACGGCAACGTCTGGTACGGCTGCCACAAAATCCTCATCGACCACCTCAACATCAACAACCGTTTCCAATTCCTCAACCAACGGGACCTGCTCAAATTCCACGGGCTCAATAAATGGCATTGGCATAGGGATATCGGATGCCACCACTCCCACTCAGGGTGGTGGGGGTAATCCGGCTAACAGTGAACCAACCTGGGTCCATGAAATATTCCAGGGCACCCTGACCTCAGAGACGCGTTGCCTCAACTGTGAAACTGTCAGCAGCAAGGATGAACATTTCTTCGATCTGCAGGTTGATGTCGATCAAAATACCTCAATAACCCATTGCCTGAGATGCTTCAGTAACACCGAGACCCTATGTTCGGACAACAAATTCAAGTGTGACAATTGCTGTAGCTATCAGGAGGCTCAAAAGCGTATGCGTGTGAAAAAATTGCCAATGATTTTGGCCCTCCACCTGAAACGCTTTAAATATATGGAACAATTTAATCGTCATATTAAAGTATCACACCGTGTGGTGTTCCCATTGGAATTGCGGCTATTTAATACCTCAGATGATGCGGTGAACCCTGATCGTTTATATGACTTGATGGCTGTCGTCATTCATTGTGGTTCTGGACCAAATCGTGGCCATTACATTAGTATTGTTAAAAGTCATGGCCTATGGCTACTGTTCGATGATGATATGGTTGATAAAATCGAAGCCTCAACTATAGAAGATTTTTATGGTCTCACATCGGATATACAGAAATCATCGGAAACTGGTTATATTTTGTTTTATCAGTCGAGGGATTGTAATGCTTAAAAGAAAAATTAAAATAAAAAATAGTAGAAATGAAAAAAATTATAACCATATTCACATATACAAACACATGTAAAAGTCATGAAAATTCAAATCAAATTATTTTGTAATTTTTTGCTAAAGATGTCTGCAAACTACCCTCCCCCATATGAATGACAGCCCCTACACCTTTTTCAAATGTGATTCAAAACATTTCAATTGCAAATCGAGAATTAAGTTTTGTAATTCGAAAAATCAATTTGCAAATTAAAATTTCAGCCGTAATTCAATAATGTTATTCATAATTTACAAAAATTCATTTGTAATTCCAAACTTTTCGTATGAAATTCAAAAACATTCATTTGAAATTTAAACAATTTCATTCGAAATTCGTATATTTCCATTTGAAATTCGTAGAGTTTCATTTGAATTTTAAAGAAATTAATTTACTATCCAAGGAATTCGATTTGATATTCATTACATTTCAGTTGTAATTCATTTCATTTGATGTTTCATTTGAAATTCAAATAAATTAATTTACCATTCAAAACATTCAATTTGAAATTCATAACACTCTACTTCTAATTCATAATATTTCAATTGTAATTCGTAACAATTCATTTCAAATACATACATATTCTTTGTGTGCACCCAATAAAATGTTTCGAATTTAAAATTAAAATGTTATGAATAACAAATGAAATGTTATGTATATGAAATGAAATGTTCTGTATATCAAATGAAATGTTATAAATTCTAAGTGCAAACCATTGAATTTCAAATGCAATCCTTTGAATTTCAAATGCAATCCTTTGAATTTCAAATGCAATCATTTGAATTTCAAATGCAATCATTTGAACTTCAAATGCAGTCATTTGAATTTCAAATGCAATCATTTGAATTTCAAATGGATATACTTCCTTTATACTTTAAATGGAATTCTATGAATTTCGAAAGGTATTCTATGAATTACAAATGGGATTCTCGAATTACATTTCATATGTTTTGAATAACACAGGAAAAAAGTGTAAAATGAAAAAATATTTAAATTAAAAAATAACCTCTATACACAACAATATTTTAATATTTCATTTAAATTACTTATAAACATATTATATTATTAAAAAAATAATTTATAAAATATTTATATTAAAAATTATTATATTAAAAATATATTTTTTTAAATATTTAAAAAACTTCAGTTAATTTAAAAATATAAAGCGGTCAAATATTGGATGTCATTCATGTTTCCTACAGATCCTAAATATCCTATAGTCAATATAGTCCTTGAATTGTCTATTATCAAGTCTATGGTCCCTGCGATCAATTTATATAATTTTATGTAATTTAAAATAATTGAATTTGTCATAAAACCATTTTTAAGTTGACTTAGTCTTTGGTCAAAATTATCGCATTTGAGTGGAGGATATAAAAATGTTCACCGGAGTAAATAAAGTATATGTTCTCATGCAATGCTATTTCTCCTGACTTTTTTCAAATTACAAAATATTTAACCGGTTTAATTTATTTAATATTATATTATATATTATGTTTTGAATTATCGAACATCATAAATATAAAATATTGGAATTACTAATAATTATGAAGAATTTAAAATCAGCATTTAGTCGCACATATTGCATCAAGTACAGCTGTAAACGTCTTTAAAATAATAAAAAAATTAAATAAATACAAATTAAAAACATAACCAAAATTGTTGTTTATTTTCGAGAATAATTTTGAAACATAAGTAATTGATACAGTTTGAGCAATGTATGTATGTGTGTATGTATTTTTAAATTTAATAAATTCACCTACTTACGTAGCTGGGTTGTGACATTTGTTCCATAGGCCGAGCTTAAAAACCATTTCAAGGCGCGTCGGTCTTATACGCAGCTCCTTCAATTTGAAAGATCATGTTCCGAGATGTTGTCTTCCGCTTTATCTTTTCATCGTATTCATGATCATCCACTTCTGAATCTTCGTTCGGTATAATATGACTCCAAGAGGTCCTTTCCGATTTTAACTGCTGACTTTTATAGAACTTTATATGCCGACTTTTATTGGACTTTATAGTTGGCAATTGTCTCCTTTTTTGTGCACGGGACACAGGATGCTGATGTTCCAATCATTGGGCATTCCTCTAGCCAAAATGTACTAATCAGCTGGTGCATGCTCCTGACCAGTATCGACCATTGGCTCTAAATAGTTCGGCTATAGTTAAGTTTTTCCATGTTGTACATGTACCTCACTTAGAATGTAAGTAAAAATTCTTATAATCATCAGGAAGCCACTATTTTTTTCCAAAAAATGTGAAAATTTCCCCCACTACACTCTAATATACTACTATTTGCGCTGATTTTTCCATTCTCTCTATTTGGCTTTGACAAAAACAAATGTATTCCTCTTAGATAAAAACACCACCACAAATACCATTCATTGTTCGGCTGAGTTTTGTTTTGGTATCATTCTTCGCGTCTCCCCCAACTGTTCCACTCACTCGATTGTGACTAGTTTTGCATTCCATTGTTTCTTTACTCTTACCGACCTCTGTATTGGTGTTACAAAATTCGCATATATATTTTCCAAATTATTTCGATATAAATGTCAAATACAATATAGGTTTCAGTGGCGTTTTTCAGCCTAATTAGCTCTAATTTGATAACAAAAAATTCCTATAGGTGCATGCTTCAGGGTAGCCTCCGTAGAAAGTCTCTCCATGATATGATTTTTGAGGATTTTGAGCATTTTTACGGCTAAGTTGGCTCCAACTTGATATTTTGAATACTTAATGGGTAGAAAATCTCTCCAAAAAGTATCAGTATTTTATTTCATGTTTCCGGGTAGCTCTTATAGAGCTGTAACACCCTTATTCATTATTTTGTGGGCTACGGAGACGCCTTTCAATCTAATTGACTATAATTTTATATTTTGGGCTTTAATGTGGATTAAAATCTTACCACTAACAGTTATAATATCGGACCATATTTGGTATAGTTCCTATATAACTGTAACATCCCATTTTCGGTAAATTAAAGATGTTAAACTCATTTTCCCAACAGAGTTACGGCAATTTAGCATTGTGGTATTTTATAGGTAATTCAATGTCTATCTAGCCATGTTAAAATTGTGGTCCCATAAAATACAAATGTTGAGATGAGGGGATAATATACCAATATATTTAAAATTTCAATATTTAGTGGAATTTGAAAACGTTTAACGAAATTGGTTTTTCATTGAATAAAAAGTATCTCTACCAAAAATGACCGATGTTCCGTGGTATCCCCATATTGCGGTATCTTCCATTATTCGTAAATTTGGTGAGTTTTGGAACAATTTGGTATATTGCGTTTTTATTTGGTGCCAAATCTTGCAACGGGAAGTTATCCATATCAGCCCTCCTTCATGTCTAGTTTAGTGTAGCCCTCATATAACGATACCCCCAAAGTTCAGTATTTTGATTATTTCAGACATGTTTTTAAACCGAATTTTCTCGCCATAGGTACATATTCCGACTAAGGTCACTTCACTTCTTCACAGTACTATTCCAATATACGAGGGCAATTCGGAAACTTCTTAGCCTAGCACAAAAAGCGCGGTATAAACTGAAAACAAGTTAAGTGTTTTGGAAACTTCCATCTCTGTTATGGACACGTGTTAAATCTGGAAAGCATTTTACCTCAAATGAAAATGCAATTATAGTTGTAAACCTCTATTTTGAAGTCCTTGAGGAAAACTATTTTAATCAAGGGATAGAATTGCTAGAAAAGCGTTGAACTAACTGTATTGAAGTTTCAGGAGATGATATTGAAAAATAAAAAAAAATGTCTGATAACCTGACAATTCTCTTTCATTGATAGGCTAAGAAGTTTTCGAACCGCGCATGTACATAAAACAACACTTGACGGATTTTTCTTGTACTTGAACGTATATATCTCAAATGTTCGCCTAAAAGTATGCATCACACATTAAAACATAAATGCTGAGCTATAGTCCACAATATCGGTGAAATTTTCAGTTGATGGGAATTTCAAATAGAAAAAATATTCCCATTTTCCGATTGATTTTTCATGGACTTGGACATATATTTCTGAACCAGGTATATAATTGCTAGAAAAGCGTTGGACTAAGTGTATTGATGTTTCAGGAGATTATATTGAAAAAAAAAATATATTTTCGAAAACCTGACAATTTTTTTTTCATTGATAAACTAAAAAGTTTCCGAATCGCTCACGTACATAAAAACTTCGTTTCATCGCCTAATTTATAAATATTGAAAATTTTGACCATTTGTGGGGGAGGTACCAGAAGGAGTGGACCAATGGGTCCCATCTTCAAACTTGATTTAGGCTTGGTAAAGATAATAGGTTGTGCAAAGTTTCGTTAAAATCAGATAGTCTGTTTGCATGTTATTATGAAATTAATTTTTTGCATAATTTTGACCTTTTTATGGGGAAGGAGTGGACCAATGGGTCACTGATAATGATAAATAAAAAATCTCCCTTACGAGAAGGTCGGCTAAAACTCTCTAAAAAATGGGATTTATTATGAAGTCTCCACATAAAATTGTTAGAAAACAGTTTGCTTAAATTTCGGTGATGACGTTTTCATACAATTTTTCCCCTGCGGACATTCTTTTCATATATCGACGTCACATTTTCTCAATATCTGAGTGATTTTGCTTCTATTGGAACGTATATTTGTTAACTGATTGCCTAAAAGTGTGCATCATACAACAACAAAACTATATTCCATAATATTGAAATTTTTAGTTAATGTAGATAGAAAAATATAGTATATTTTATTCACGGACTTGGACTTATATTTGTGAACCTTTATTCCAATATCTGAGTGGACTTTCCATGTACTTGAACGTATATTTCCTAATTGTTCGCCTAAAAGTATGCATCATACATAAAAACGCAACAGTAAAATTATATTTTGCAATATCTGTGAACTTTTTCGTTTATGGGAATTTTCTATGTAGAAAACATTTATATATTCCCGATTTTCCGATTGATTTTTTTCATGGACTTGGACTTTTACTTCAAAACGGGCGCCTAAAAGTATGCAGCATTCATAGTAACACATATAAACATCTATAATAAATCCCAGTTTCTAATCGACGAGAATGTCAATGATTTTTTCCTAAAAAATCAACAGATACTGCATTTTTTCTGAAGAAAAGATTGATATTTTTAATATAACGCAATTAAAATCGTGGATATGTTCGGTCAGGCCGAGCGTTTAATATCCACCAACATGTGGTGTGCATTCAAATCAAATCGTCGGGACCTTTATATGAGGACATTGCATTGTCTTTGCAAAAATATTAAATTCCGAACGACAGGCCCTCAGATTAGAAACCAGGGCTAGGAAGTTCAACATGCGAAAATTACCATTGTATAGGGGCTATTAAAACACATGGACTTACATAAAAAGTCCATGCGTTTATTCGCCAGAAATCTGGAATGCAAAATTAAAGTCTTATCGGTGCGAAGATTTAGCTAACTCCTTCAAAATACCGAAAATATGACGGGTCTTTTATATAGGTGTAAATTATCTTAAGTTACATTTGACAAATTATAATTTTTAAAAACGAATCCCTTCAAAATTTGAACCTACAAAAAACAATTACCCTCCAAGTAGTTTATTTTCAAATTTGTTTATACGGCCATTCGAATCACTTTAACCACGCCAAAGCCTACTTTAAATGTTTGAAAAACAAAATCTGAAAATATTTTTTTTTCGTGTTTGTCAACGAATAATATTCAATCAATTCTGTTTTAACAGCGTCACAAGTTCATCAGAAATTTTATTGAAAAAAAAGAAAAGAAATATATTTAAAAAAATTATAATATTCTAGAAACAAATTGGTATGTATCGCAATTGGACAATTGGTTAGATCACAATGTTATTCCTTTTTTCTCTATTTTTCGGTTTAGATGCAAAATGGATTTATCCCAACAACAACAGCAAAAACAACCACAATTACAGACTGACAAACCCAAGACAGCCGGTATTCGAGGCAAACGTCCCTTACGCAATATGACTGCTACCGATAAAGTTTTTGCCATACAACGGGTACGTAATGGTGAAACAAAAGCTTCGGTATCCCGATCAATTGGTGTCCCAGAATCTACCCTAAGGGGATGGTGTAAAAATGAACAGAAATTACGTTTTCTTAGTGAACAATCTGCAGACTATGGTGGATTTGGTGCTGTGGATTATTCCACATGCTCCTATAGTTCCGATCCAATTCCGGAAAAGAAATTTTGTAATCAATTTATGGAAACGTGGAATATGGAGAATATCAATAATAATTCTAATCAGGTAGTGATGCAACCAACACCGCCCCCATCATCGACTTCTATAAATTTAGCTGATTGTTTTTTTGACCCAACCACCCAGCCTGTAAACAATCCTGCCATATTTTGGTCGCCGGCCAGTATATTAAATCCCGAATATTCGGAATTGTCCATGATGCAGAATCTCTATTTGACAGCTTTATTTTGTTCAATGTCTCACAAATAATTTAAAGTAGTTAGAAGTTATTTTTTTTTTATTCGAATATCGACATAACTACCTCTTAATTTTTTAATTTAGTTTTTATAATTTTTGTTATAAATTATTTTTAAATAATTTTAATGAATTAAATTATTTTTTATTTAATTTTGATTTGTAAATATTTGTTATTTGTAAGTTAGTTTATATTTCAATTTAATGTTATTTGTTTTCCTATTATTATTTTAAGAATTTTTTTTCGAATAAATTCCTTGCATTTAATTATTTTTTTATTTTAATAAGAAGTTACGAACTTATAGGAAAAAGAAACAAATCAGATTTTATTTTGTAATTTGATAGTTTTTAATAAGTCACCTAAAAATATGCATCATACTTGAAAACTCTACTGGGGTTTGTTTTCCATTTAAAGGGATCTTTTCTATAAAAATAAAATTATCAGAAACTCTGGTCGATTTTATTTTCTGGAAGGACAATTGACTATATTCTTTCTATAGAGAAAAACATCTTCCCAGAACTGGGTCTGCATTTTTTCTCTAGAGAAAAATCGACTGTATATGGAACTGCATTTTTTTTAAAGAAATATTGAAAATAAACTGGGTCCGGAATATTAAAAAATTAAATTATATTTTTTAATTTGCTAACTGTTCATAAGTTAAGCGCCTAAAAGTATACATCATACATAAAAACTCCTCTGTATATACCCTCATATATTATATTCTTGTCTTTGCTTGTGTATATTAAATAGATTTGTATAGGTCTGCTGAATAAATGCCTAGAGTCGATGTAGATCAAATTGTTTTATTAAAAATATAATTTTCCAAATTTATGACATTAAGTGGGTGAGGCAGTAGAGTGTATCAATATGTATCAAATCGTATGCTCCATTAAAAATTTTCAATATTCGAACCCTTTGTGCCGGAAGTGGGCTGATTTCTCCGATCTTCATATTTAAAGTAGACTTGGTAACATATTATGTTGGATAACATCTGAAATTTCATTCCCACCTTCAGACTCAAAGTAGATTTGGTAAAAATATTACGATGTCCAAAGTTTAGATGATATCGAATTTTTCCTTCATTCACTTCATATGAGATTTACAATTTTTTCAAATTGTTTACTCTTTGTGGGGGAGTTACCAGAAGGAGAGGACTGATAAGACCCAACTTCTAACATAACACAGTCATGGTTAAAATATTCGGATGCGATACTATGTTCGCATGATATTATAAATTTCGTTTTCACAATTTGTAAATCGACACCAAATTATCTGATAGTGTAAAGAAATTTAATTGGTCTTAACCCGATATTTCGATGAGGCATATTTTTATTTGAGGGTATCAAAATACTCATATTCTGGGAAATATTTTTTATTTTAGAACAAATGAGAAGAAATTGTTGACATTTTTTATAAAAAAAAACGGAGTCAGAAACTGAGACTCGGTTTTTTCTATACATTCAGGTACGAGAGTTATTATGCGCACCAGACAGACATACAGACATTTGTAAATCGACTCTGAATTATCTGAAACGGATTTGGTTCAACGAAAAATTGTGGCTTAAAACCATTAATTCGATGATGAACATTTTTGTCGTAGCAAACGGGTATATAACCTCATTATCCATAAGACTAATAGTATAAACATCCCCAGAAAAAATAAGCAGATACTGGAAATATTTATTTTTATAGAAAACAAATCAGCCAATACTGGGAATGAATTTGTTCCACAAAAAATGTCTGTATATACTTTGGATTATTTTTCTCCAGAAAAAATGGTTTGTGGACGATTTTGTCTATACAAAAATATCACTTCATCCAGAGATTAGGACAAAATTTTCCTATGGGAAAAAGATCGTTCGGAAATTGGAGCTGGCTATTATTCTATAGAAAGAACATTCCCTTGACATTGGGGCTGAATATTTTCCATTAAAAAATTTAACTAAGTTTTTTGAAGTAACATCGCCCCAAGAAAAAAAAAATCGCCCAGAAACTCGGTCTGAAGTTGTCTAGGGAAAAATCCGCATATGTTGTTGATGTTTTTTATAGAAAAAATCCGTTGATTATAGATAATTGTTCCCATACTGTGGGAAAAACTATTGTCGGGTATGGGTTATTTTCAATAGCAAAAAATCTCAGTACTTTTTTTGGTATATAAATATAATAAATATAAACCAGTGAAAGGAACAGTATATTCGGACGGGGCCGATGTTCGCCTTATAATTGTGGCCTACATATATTTCGACTCGAAAAAATACCAAAAATTAATTTTTCGGACTACTTCATCCCAAAAATTATAATCTGATAATCGCTAATCGCCTGTAAATTTTAAGAGTAACTCCCACATCCGAGTACATACGACAATATTTTTGGTATCAATTTCATGGTCAACCACTCCTCTTGGATACACTATCAATTTCTCGGATCTGTGTCCTATATATATACGCCATAGAATACAAATTTTGAAAATGTTCACACAAAAGTCAGGGTCCATTTGACCCGCTAAATATTGACCGATCTAGATCTATATTAAAACAGGCATGCTTAATTTTTGGACCGATCGTCTTCTCCATGTAAAATTTCGGCCATAATTGCGGCCTCTGGAGCGACCAGACGGTCGGACACACATGTCTAGATCGACTCAGCTAGTTGAGATATGACGATCGGTATACTTAAAGGTGGTTCTAGTACCAATATTTCGTGGCGTTACAAACTCTTGGGGCTGCACAAAGCTATAATACCCTGACAACATAGTTGTGTAGGGTATAGAAATTAAACCCAAGCCTCGGGATGTTTTGTTCAAGTTTCCCATTCCTGAACGCTTAGTGAAAAATCCAGTTTTTGTCATTCAATTACCGTAAAAGTCCAGGTAGTTGGACGGTTGGTTGCAAACATCAGCATAAACAGACTGACTGGCTGGTCTGTCAAGTGATTTCTTCATGCGTAATAGAAATGCAATTAAAATTTCGTTACAGAAGAAGGAGCGAAGCAAAAACACGCGCACATCACAAAAATGCCAAAGCGGCAGAAAAACCCAAAGGAAAAATTTTTTAAATTTCTTTGGCAAAATAACACAGCACAACGAATGTTGGAATGGGTGTGTGTGGTGGACAAGCCACCAGACAGACAGATATAACAGCTCATAAGTAAAATTGTTTAATAGCCAGGAGGAAGTTTTGGATGTTTGTCATAGAAATGTATTAAGCGGCGGCGTATTAACATTGTCGATACTGAAGCTGGAGAAGCCGAAATAACGCGGTTGGAGAAAACAGACAGACATGCATGTGTTTAAATAGCTATGGGGTGGACCACAATCGGGAAACTATTAAATATTGTTTTTTTTTTATTTTCTTTTAAACAATTTTCAAATTTTGATAGATGTGATGTCAACGATTACCGCACGCACCACACACAGTTGCCGCGGGGATATACCCTGATGTCTTTTTTGGGATAAGTGGTTTATTTAAGTGGCCACATATATTTAAAATTTTAGATGATAAATATTATCAGGTCTTTTTGGAAGGAGATGGAGGTTAATTTATTTTCGTTTACCAAACAAGATAATTTATTTTTTGAAAAAAAAAAAATAAAAATTTAATTTAAATGCATTTATTAATTGGTTTTCAATGTTCAAAACATTTTGTATTGACAGTTTGGGAAATAAAAGAAAAATATTATTTATGTCCAATGCAAGACTTTCGACTGCAGTTTCCCACAAAAATAATGAAGTCTTCGAAACATTAGCGAAATATATTTTTGTTCCGTTACAAATTTGTTGTTGGTTGTTGTTTATTCTAGGCACCCAGCAAGTTTCAACATCAAAGCGTTTTGTATTTCAAATTATGTCATAAACACAAAGTGGCGGAACATGTCACTTAAAATCTGTCGTTTCATATTCTGAAACTGTTTCGTAAATAAGCAAATTAGTTATGCTCATGAAAAAAATTAAAGAAGAACTACGAACAACAGATGGTTTGTCTTGAATGGATGGCGAACTGACAGACAAAATATTTTTACAGAAAATAAATCGCCGAGATATTGCAGCTGAATTTGTTTCTATGGAAAAAACTTGGTCAGAAACTAGAGCTGATTTTGATTCTACAGAAAAAACACCCAGAAGAAATGTTTGTTTTTTTATAGGAAAACAATTACCCAGAAACTTAGACAACATTTGTTTTATAGGAAAATTTTGAGTATTTTCTATAGAAAAATATAAATAATAAATTACTATATACTGGATATGGATTTCTTTTTGACGAAAATAAAAATTCACAGAAATTGGGGCTGACTTTGACTCTATAGCAAAAATCACTCCAATAGGATAACAACATCCAGAAATTTTGGTCACTTTTCTATAGGAAAAAATTGCCTAGAAGTAGGGATTGTTTTTTTTCTCCTATAGAAACTGGTGCTACATTTTTCCTATAGAAACATTTTTCATTAACTGAGGCTAAATCTGTTTGCTTAGAAAAATTGGCTATAAACTGTGGATAATAAAAAAATCCTTTCGAAACTGGGGATTGTTTTTTTCCTATAGAAACTGGGGCTAAATTTTTTCTATAGAAATATTTTTCATTATGTTTGCT
Organism: Musca vetustissima; assembly: GCF_032173495.1. Taxonomy (NCBI): domain Eukaryota; kingdom Metazoa; phylum Arthropoda; class Insecta; order Diptera; family Muscidae; genus Musca; species Musca vetustissima. Next base: position 22,024 of record NW_026873979.1, read on the forward strand.
TAGAAAAAATTTGTCTAAAAACTGTGAATGATAAAAAAATCCCTTCGAAACTGGGGTTAATGTTTGTCTATCGATAAAATCGCCATGAAACTGAGGATGATTTTTTAAAGTGACAATTTTATTGTCTACTGAATAAATATTAGAAAGTACAGACTCAACTCAATCTATCTTTGCACAGCGTAATATTTCTTCCAAACTTAGTTTATGTTTGAAGATGGGGAATATCAGTCCACTTCTTCTGGTACATCCCCCCACAAAATGGTTAAAAATTTGCTGAAATTGATTTAAATAATATCATGCGAACGGACTATGCGATTTGAACCAAACTTTTACAACCTATTATCTTTACCAAGCTTAAATCAAGACCGAAGGTATGACCCATTTGTTCACATCTTCTGGTACCTTCCCCAACAAAAGGTCAACATTTTCAATATTTATAAATACAGTATAAAGATGGGACCCATTGGTCCACTCCTTCTGGTACCTCACCCACTAAATAGTCAAAATTGTGCTAAAAATTAGTTTTATAATAACATGCAAATGCACTATCCGATTTTAACGAAACTTTGTGCAACATATTATCTTTACTAAACTATTATCTCTACCAAGCCTAGATCAAGTCCGAAGATGGGACCCATTGGTCCACTTCTTCTGGTACCTTCCACTCAAATGGTCTAAATTTTTCATATTTATGAATGCAATGAGTATGAATGGAATGTTCGATTTGAATCACGATTTGAAGCTATTTTCAGCACAATGTACGATTTGAAGCTATATTCAGCACAATGCCTAGATCAAGTCCAAAAATGGGATCCATGGGTGCACTCTTTCTGGTACCACCCAAAAAATGTTTAGTATTTGCAAATGCAATAATAGGCGAATGAAATGCCCGATTTGAACAAAACAATTATTGCACAACCTATTATCATTACCAAACCCAGATTTAGTTCGAATATGGGTCTCTCCAATCCTTCTGGCACCTACCCCTCAAATGCTAAAAATATTTATAAATCCAATATCAGGCGAATGGAACGACAGATTATAACCAAACTTTGCACAACCTATTATCTTTACCTAGCCCATATCAAGTTTGAAGATGGCGTCCCATTGGTCCTCTTCTTCTGGTACCTCCCCCACAAAGGGTCGACATTTTCAATATTTATAAATCCAATATTAGGCAAATGGAATTCCCGATTTGAAGCAAATTTTGCGCAACCTATTATCCTTCCAAGTCTAGTCAATTCCGAACATAAAATTCAAAATAACTTTAATTAAACATATACCTTAAATAAAATATACCTATAATAAAACCTATGTAAAACTCCGAATACCACATCCGCAAAACATAGGGTGAGGGTATATATCAGTCGTCAACACCGACTAACCCCTTTTTACTTGTTAAATTTTATTTCTTTTTTTTATAAAAATACGGAGCCAATTTCAAGGCATTTTTTTCTATAGAAAAACATAAATCAGTGGTTTTTGGGCACACAGATTTTTTTGAGATTTTTATACACTCCATTATAATGTAGAGTGTCTATTAAATTTGAGGCTAACATACTGAGGCTAAGTTCTCTATAGGAATTTTTTTAAATGAATATGTGAATCTGCGGATTTTTTTTTTTGTCGAAATAAGTCTGAGGCATATATTTTTGTATAAGCCTAAAGAGATTTAAATTTTTTCTATATAAAATAATAAATGGATGATGAGGCTGATTTTTTGCCGAAAAAAGTCCTCAGATGCTAAGTGTGATCTTACTTCTTCTTTTTTTAAAGAAAAAAATGATTCTGAAATTTGTCTGTGGAAAATTCCTTAGAAACTGTGGCTATTTTTTTTTATAAAAAATTAAATATTCAATAATTTCTTCTACGAAAAATCTCCTATTATTCTCAGTCTCAAATATTTCTATTGAAAAAATTCTCCGAAATTGAGGATCATTTATTTATATACTAAATTTGTCTTCAGGCTTTCTTTTATTGAGAAATCTCTCAAAGATATGAATTTAATGAGGATTTTTCAAGTGGTCTTCAGTTTTAAATTTGTATTAAATGTCTGCAATTCAAAATTGTTCCTAATTAGCAATCAATGGCCCACTTAGTCAAAAAGCAAAATCTAATTATTCAAAATCTAATTGCCTCATCGCGAGGCAATGGTTGTGCCTACATGGACGTACGAAAATTTGCTAATTTGTCTGCGGTTGTTTTGTGTCATTTTAACGATTAAGCGAAAAACCAGTGGAAAATGTGCGTACACGCATGTGTGTGTGTCAAATGCCTGCTACTCGTTGCCAATATGCCACGTACAGCAACGAGTGTTAAGTAATGTCTGTTGTCTACTTGTCCATTTACCTGCTGATGCTGATTACACGTCCAACTGTCCTCAATGTGGTTAAGTTTTTCCCGAAAAAACTAACAGTCAGCACTTTTCAAAGTCAATTTCCGAAGGAGAGCGAAATAGACAACAACATAAATTATTATTTCATTAGCATAGTTGTGCGGGGAAATCGCTGTTAAATTTATGGCGGGAAATTTCCTCTCATTAAGGGGAGGGATAAATAAAAGAGATATTCCTAATTTTATGAGTTTAGAAATGTGATTTAAATGGAGTATTTGAAATAGTTTCTTTAAAATAATTACTTGAAGATATTTCCAATGGAATTTTAATTAGTTAATACAGGGTACTCCAAAGTTTGCTATATAAGGCTATGATCGATAATATGGGGAACAAGCTTTGATAAGGCAAAGATATACAATTGCCTCGAGTTGTGCCTACACGAAGCTCATATAGGCCCAGTGTTGCCGTTCGAAAAAATATCGGTACGTAAATTATCACTAAAATCAGATTTTCGGACCAACATTGGAAATTCAAGCGAAATATCGAAATAGCCAACCATCGGACCAAATTTAATATTTATTTGTTTTTCGTACAAATTTGGTCCCAAATCTTCAAATTCCTCCCTTAAAATTTCATTTATTTCTCATTTTCTCACTTTATGTTCACCCTGTATGTCATTATTTATATAGGAATTCTCGGCAAATTATCTCTTCCCTTTCTCCTCTGCAGAGTCTGTGCTAAAAATCGGTTGACAAATGCAATTCTCAAAAAAAAAAAAATTGTTATAAAATTATCTCATGAACCGTAATTGACTACAAATTGAAAAAGGCAGCAACAACAACAATTCAAATTATCTACAATTATCTCAGAGTCTTTTGTGTGTGACTATGTCGTCTATGACATAATCTTTAAATTGTTGTCAACGCTAACGACGACAGCGACAACAACGAACGGCGGTACGACAATTTGATGATGGTTGGTTGGTTGGATGAATGAAGGAATAGATGGATGTTGGCTGGTTCGATTGGTACACATGTGGGTAGATTTTTGTCACTACAAATAGTTGATACGTTTGTTCGTATGATTGTAGCTATTAGCTCACACTGAATACCAGATATTTGACTTTCGATCTGTCTATATTGTCACTTAAAAATATATATGTATCTCTCAATACTTTGACTCGGAGCCAAACCTCAGGTATACGTTGTTGTTTTTGCTGTCAATATAATTTTTTTTTGTTGCTTATTTTGTTTTTTATTTTTTGTGTTTATTCTGACGCCTTTGTCGCTATTCTTTTTCGTTTTGTATTTTTTTGCCAACATTTAATTTTTTCGCTTGACAAAGTTTTTTTTTCAGTTGTTCACATCGACACCGCGATCAAATTACTTTTGTTTACTAAATCGAGGTAGTAATTAAAAGTGTCAAAACTTTAATACGATTTTGTTTTAATAAAAATTATAAGAATCAAATTTCAAAAAAGCAAAGTTTACGTGTGAAATAACTTCAGTCTTCATAAGGTGTAAGTAACCTTTAATAGTTACCAAGCGATACAATTATGTTACTCGGATTTTTAAAAACTGGAGAACTACTATTGAAAAAACTATAGAAGCTGTGAAAAAAATTCTCTATAACAAGTAAGAAAATGTCAGTCAGTGTTGCTGACAGATTTATACCCTCACCCCTTTTTTGCGGAGGAGGTCTTCGGAGTTATACAAAGGTTTTATTGTTCGTTTTATATAAGGTACAGTGGTGGTCACAGAATTAAAACATTTACTGTGGTAAACATTTTTTGATCCGCCTTCGATTCGTTTGAAGTATTTTTGAAATTTTTTTTAATTCAGAACACTTCGATATACTGCACTTAAGAGATTTAGTGTGAAAAAATAAACTTTTTGCGTGCAAGTTTTCCATAAATAACGGTTTTTATGAAAATACATCGACTTTGAAGTGGCCATATAATTAAAACATTGTGTGGAATTTTTTACTTTACTGCATTTTTTGAAAATATTTTTAGAAAATCTTTTTAATTTAGTTAAATTATGTAAACTAAGCACCGATAAAATCATTTCCAGATAAAAATTTTTGAAAAAATCTGTAAAATCTACCAAAGTTGCCAACAATTTGTACAGTACACCTTACATTCAGAAAATCACTCTTATTATAGAAAATAAATATCCGAATGCACCAGAAATTGCTAGAATTAGTTGAAAACAATAAATAATTCTCAAAATAAATAAATATTTGAAATAAAAACTCAAAAAATGGGAATTAACCTAAAGTAACGATGCAATTGCAATAGCCTTTACTGAAGTAGGCCGGAATATTTTTGCAGTATGTGAGAAAAAATCGATTGATATTGGTATTTATTATACCAAATCGACTGTTCGAGTAGTACAGAATATATTTTATCATAAAATATATCTGTCAGAACAGAACGAAAAGAGATCAACGCCTAGGTTGACGAGTAAAAGTTTCAAGCACACAGCAGCATTTTTGATGTTCAACACAAGACTTCAAATATTTGTCAAACTGTAAAATTTTTACTTCCATGACACTAAAATAGATTAAGTGGAAGTTATTAGATTCAAAAAATATTATTTTGGAAAAATATTGTCATGTTCAATAGATTTTAAGGGTCAAGAGTTGACCATCAAACATACTGCTGTGTGCTTGAAACTTTTACTCGTCAACCTAGGCGTTGATCTCTTTTCGTTCTGTTCTGACAGATATATTTTATGATAAAATATATTCTGTACTACTCGAACAGTCGATTTGGTATAATAAATACCAATATTAATCGATTTTTTCTCACATACTGCAAAAATATTCCGGCCTTCTACAGTAAAGGCTATTGAAATTGCATCGTTACTTTAGGTTAATTCCCATTTTTTGAGTTTTTATTTCAAATATTTATTTATTTTGAGAATTATTTATAGTTTTCAACTAATTCTAGCAATTTCTGGTGCATTCGGATATTTATTTTCTATAATAAGGGTGATTTTCTGAATGTAAGGTGTACTGTACAAATGGTTGGCAATTTTTTAGATTTTACAGATTTTTTCAAAAAATTTTATCTGGAAATGATTTTATCGGTGCTTAGTTTACATAATTTAACTAAATTAAAAAGATTTTCTAAAAATATTTTCAAAAAATGCAGTAAAGTAAAAAATCCCACACAATGTTTTAATTATATGGCCACTTCAAAGTCGATGTATTTTCATAAAAACCGTTATTTATGGAAAAATTGCACGCAAAAAGTTTCTTTTTTCACACTAAATCTCTTACGTGCAGTATATCGAAGTGTTCTGAATTAAAAAATTTTCAAAAATACTTCAAACGAATCGAAGGCGAATCAAAAAATGTTTACCACAGTAAATGTTTTAATTCTGTGACCACCACTGTATATGTTTAATTAAAGATGTTTCGGATTTCATGTATTGAGCCTTTTTGTAGGATGTTCCTGAGGAGAGGGCAGACAGGTCTCACCTTCGGACTTGATCTAGGCTTGGTGAAGATAAAAGATTGTGCAAAATTTGTTTCAAATCGGGCATTCCATTCGCCTAATATTGGATTCATAAATATTGAAAATGTTTACCATTTGTGGGGGAGATACCAGAAGGAATGGACCAATCGGTCCTATCTTCAAACTTGATCTATTATTGGTAAAGATAATAGGTTGTACAAAGTTTGGTTTAAATTGGACATTCCATTCGCCTGATATTGGATATATAAATATCGAAAGTTTTGACCATTTGTGACGGAGGTACCAGATGGAGTGAATCAATGGGTCCCAACATCGGACTTTATCTAGGCTTGGTAATGATAATAGGTTTTGCAAAGCTTTGTTCAAATCGGATAGTCCGTTCGAATGATATTATAAACTTTATTTTCAGCACAATTTTGACTTGTAACTAAGTTTGAATGAAATATGGCTATGTGCAAAGTTTGGGTGAAATCAGTTACTCTCTTCGAGATTTATCGTGTGCACGGACAGACAGACGGGAGGACATTTGTAACTCGACTCAAATTTGTCTGAAACGAATTTGGCCCAAAGAAACATGAGGTCTAAAATCGATATTTCTATGAGGCTCCTTTTTTTAATAGCACAATGGTTTTATTAAAGTGAGGGTATACAAATCCTTCCATATGCCAGTATACGGCATATGCCCTCTACTTCGTTATCGAATGATAACGGGTAAAATTTGAGTACCCTTTTGTACCTTTGTTCTCTTGTAGGACGTATTTCCAAGTTCTATAGTTCTATATTAAATTTGGTAACATTTATTACCTTTTGTACTCTTGTGTACCTATGTCCAAATTTCATAAATCGAGCTCTGTAGGTTCACCCAAATCCAAATTGTACCAAATGTAATACCATTTTGTAATCATTTATATACATTTCTCTAAGTACCCACCGACAACAATCCAATAGAAATTATATTTCCTAATTCCATCCCGATCGATTTACCCAAATCCAAATTTCGTAAACTACACTCCAAAAGTAATCTTAATTTCAGGATTTCAGTTCTATCGCTTTACCTAAATCCAAATTGTATCAAATTTAGTACCCTTTTGTACACATAAATACGAATTTCCAAAAGTACATACGTACTATCATAGAATCAATAGAAATCTTATTTCCCAATTTCAGGATTCCAGTCCTATCACTTCACCCAAATTTAAATTGTATCCAATTCATTACCACTTAGTACACATTAGTAGTAATTTCCAAAACTTCCTACATATCCAAATCCAAATTTACCAAATTTAGTACATATATGTGCGTATTCTCAAAACTACCTATATCATACTACGAATAGAAATCTGATTTCCCAATTTCAGGATTGCAGCGCTGTTGATTTATCCAAAAAATTTAATATAGTACCATTCCGTACTTTTCGTACACATAAGTACATATATCCATAACTGCCTACATATTCCAATCCTAGACACGGACGGTAAAGTTCATTTCAAATTTTATACTGTACCAAACAATCTCCTTATATCGACTGAACCTTGATTCGCATTCCAAATTTCAAGTTGTTAGCTTTATTCATTCACATGCTACGAAATTGTAACAAATTTAGTACATTTTAGTACTTTTCCTACAACTATAGTTCGAATTTCCAAAAAAAAAAAAACCGTTGGTACTTCAATCCAACACTCCAACAGTGACCTTCATTTCAAATGTAAGAGTTCTAGCTCTATCGGTTCGCCAAATACAAATGGTATTAGTACTTTTCGTGTCGTTCTAGTATGAATTTTCAAAAACCCAGCCTTATCTGAAACCTTCTGGATAAGAGTGACCCTCCCCCAAATGAAGATTCTAGCTTCGTCTGGGCGTTGATAAATCGTTAAATTAGTTAGTAAGTCAGGTAATATTTTATTAACATGTATGTGCCAAAATTGGAACTGATCCTATTTCTACAAATAACATTAGTTTGAATTTGGAAAAAGAAATCCATTATTTTTTCGGCAGATTTCATGTAAAGTATCGGTCAAAAAATTTCAGATTTATGCTCGTTTCGCAGTAAAAAATATTTTTATGCATTCATTTGTGAGTTATGGGGTGTTAAGTAAACGAAGAGAAAATTCGGTACTTTTTACAGTTTTTCTTTCACAAAAGTGAAAATGCAAGCTTGGCTAAAATTATGAATGGTGTTTATGGTTCCGATATTGTAACCGCCAATTATGTGCAATTTTGGTTTCGTAGATTTCGTTCAGGAATTTTTAATTTTAAAGATGCACCTCGCACAGGTTTTAGGCCGGTTATCGAAAATTTCGATAAAATTGGAGAAATGATCGAAGTTGACCGGCATGTTAGCAGGAGCTAAAAATCGACCATAAAACTGTTTTAAACCATTTACAATAGACAAAAAACGGTACTGAATTGGTGTCGTGTTCCACCAGGACAACGCTACAGTGACACACACATCTACAGTGACTAACCAGAGGACTTGGAACCGTGCGATTATAATCTTTTTCTTGCATTGCAAAATTTCTTTAATGATAAAAATTGGTATCTAGGGAGGATTGTCAAAGTCCACTAATAGAGTTTTGCAAATAGAGAGCAGGACTTCTATGAGAAAGGCATTATAAAGTTACTTTTAAAATGACAACAAAACGGTGCCTATTTGGACCAAATCGGACATTCCGAAGCATGTTAAAGTCCTATTGTTCATTTCTTTTCCCCAAAGTGGTCCATGATTGATAATTTTTGGTAGGTAGATATTTTTACTTTGACCTCTTGCCATTTGTAAACTGTGACCCACAATGATATAGAATTTTAGTGGTCCAAAGCATAAAGTAGCCAGATTTGCAATATATAACATGTTTGCCAAAAAAATTGGCTTCCCGACCCATAGTGCCGCACACAATTATTCCATAAAAAGTCTACGTTTTATATTTACACCAAATCTTAATAAATAATACCAATTATTATTTTATTAATTTTTTCTGTTTTTTTTATCTCTTTTCAGGTAAGCCTTACTAACAATAGGATCCTTTAAATATCCATTTAAATTGTAAACGTAAGTTATAAACGCACCATAAACTCAAAATTTAAACACACACATGCGGAAGTAAATTGCATTTTCCTTACATGACATTCTACAATTTATTTCCATTAAAGTAAATTCCCCTTTTTAAATGTTGCTATTCCTTTCAACACATTATTGGCTGCATTAGAAAACCATTTTTTCCTCCTCCTCTTCTTCTTTCCATTTTACACAATTTTATTAGCCAACTAACATTTATGTTCTTTATGTTCGGCGCACACACACTCTCCAAGTTTAATACCAATTTCCATATATAAGGAGGAGAAAAAGGAAGAAAAAACAACAAATAATAACCCAGACGAAACGTGACTCTCCAGTGATTAGATAACTTGTCGTCTGGACAAAAGAATATATAACAGCCCCCCAACCCTGGTCCCACACTCAAACAGGAACTTTTTTCCGATTCCCGCGAAATATTCCTGTGTTTTTTGCCTTTTTTCCTATTGGAATCACATAAAGAAGTCTGGTCACGGTATTTACCATAAAAATAGTTGATAAAACGAGCTGCAGAAAAGAGGAAGACAAAGAAGAAAAAAACAACACCGCCGCATGTAACACACAAAAGAACGAAAAAATTCCCAATCGAAATTGAAAGCAAACAGTAGTAGTTCCCTTATCAAGCCAACGTGGGGGGAACAGAGAATTGAACGGAATATTTTCAAGAGTGGAAATTTTGTTTGTACCATTACAATTGTAAATATCGTATATTCACCCCTTGGGAATAAAATGCTTTTCGTTGGGGGGTTTTTCGGAGATGGTGGAGTAGAATCAGGGAATAATACACTGAGAGAAAGTCATTATGAGATAAGATCCGATTTAGTAGAAAAGCCTTGCAGTGTTTGCATATCAACGTAGGTTCTAAGCTTATATAGGCTTAGAATAAAATATTCTATGGAGGGTATGCAAAGTTCGGCCCTACATTTCGAATTTTTCGGGAAAGATATTTGTCAACCCTTTCGCCTAAAAATGTTGTGTCAGTTCATTTTCTGCAAATGGTGTATAAAATAAACCTCCTACCCCCCTTCCCTCCCCTCCCGCATTGCAAACAAACGGACGTGAATTCCATAATGTGCGCTCAAAGGACCACACCCTCAAAAGGCCAACGTCATCATCGGAGACGATGATGACGACAAAAGGAAGTGAAATTCCTGCTACTGTTGCCTGTTACGATACACTTGATTGCTGACTTTTTGATGATGCTGTTGTGGGGGGATATCGTTTTGTTGGCTTGTCTGAATGAATGTCAGACTGTTGGCTGACTAGATGAATGTCGTCAATGCGGTTTTTTGACTAACTAGCTGGTCGTTGGGGGACTAGATATTTGTAACGTCGGAATTTCCTTCCCCTACCTCTGTCGTTTCCTAACTATAATGATAATGTGAATGATTACAATGATGTTGATGACGATGATGCTGTGATGTTGTTGCTTACAAATTGTGGTGTTTCTCCAGTTTGTTGTTATTTTAATAAATATTCCCCTGGTTGTTGATGATTTAGGAATTCTAGCATATCCCCCATCTCAAACATTTTTAGCCCATAGACACGCAAATTGTTAAATTAATGCAGTAGTTTTTCGATTAGTATTTAATGATGACAATCATGAGGACTAGACTACTGCAGTAGATTTTACCCACCTACAATTATTGAGGTCTATACACATACTACATCAAATATGTAATTTCATTTGCAGCACCTCAATGTATTCCCCAGAGAACCAGCAGGGTCGACCATATGTTACCCTACACAACTACCACGGAACTATAACATTCTGCAGAACTATATTCCGAAGCTGGGTAATATTTCGCGACATTTGCACCCACTTAACCGATTAGAGGTCAACAGATCTTCTTTCTTACCCTGGATTTAGTTTACCCGGTGTGATATTGGTTAATTTAACCCCCTGAATATTGACCGATTATTTTTAAAACAGCCCTACTCATTAATTGATGAGATTTCCTTTCCCGTGGAAAATTATTGATGTTCGGGTCATAATTGTGGCATCTAAAATGACTAGAAAACCAGACAAAAATAAAATTTTCGGTTAATTTCATCCAAAAAATATCAATTGATCATAACCAGAACCTCATGCAAAATTCAATAGCCAGCAGCGCTACTTTTCCCCCTCTATTGTATCATCACATTATTAGTATCGATTTAAAAAGTCAACCACCCGTTTTTGATATATTGTCAACTTCTCCGGCCTATGTCCTTTTGGAGGAAATATATACTATATAGAATACAAACGTTGTAATTTTTCACCCAAAGTCTTGGTCCATTTGACCCATTTGAAGATTGGTCCATAACTGTGGCATGTATCGTGTTCTCAAATTATAGTGGACATACAGACGGACAAACATGGCTAGATCGATATAGCTGGTCGAGATATTTCGCGGCGTTACAAAGCCATAATTCTTTGACAACATAGTTGTGCCGTGTATAAATTTGCTCATAGAATAATCTGATCTCTTATAACAGAATCGCCTAATTTTCGAATATTTGGCATTACGGGTTTTATGTTTTTGACATACTTCTTCTATGCAAACAATGTTCCAATTTTAAAGGTCCCACGCCTATTAAGGTTTCTTGACGCGGAACGCAATGTTTGCAAAAAAATATATTTTGGTATTTTGCCTTCTCACATCGAATTTGACATTCCGGGATCTTAGAGAGAGAGAAAGGTCTTTGCAGATGTTTTTCAATGTTGGTCTCATTTCTGGCGTAACCTAATAAAAGTGTCTGTAATTTATGGTAAAAAATATATCTGCAAAAAATGTTCGATGAAAACCATGTTTTTCTACCGAGTGTTCTACCAAGAAAATGTTCAATGTAGTTGTTCAAATTTCCTGAACTTCCTACAGAACACACTGAAGACTCAAACTAAGACAAAAATCCGATGTTGGTCCCGGTTTGAACTCTTAACTGAACTTAACTTTTTCCGCATTTTACATTTACCCCGATTTAAATTCAAGTACAAATTCTTATAACCAAAAAATGTAAAAACGTCATTTATATCACAATTGTTTTCCTACTTCGCTCTACTTTACTAATATTAGCGCTCATTTGTCCTCTATCTCTCCCTCTTTTTTTGAGAATAGCCAACCACTATTCATTGTTCTCCGTCTCTCTCCCATACTTGGTGTTTCTTATTTAACTACGTTTTTTTAATAACGACCACCGACTTTCCACTCACTCGATTGTGACTAGATTTTCATTACATTATTTTCCTCTATCTCTCTCTCTTTTTGACAAAAGCCAACCACCATTCATTGTTCTCCGTCTCTCTCCCATACTTGGTGTTTCTTATTGGACTACGGTTTCTGTTAATAACGACCGCCGACTTTCCACTCACTCGAATGTGACTAGATTTTCATTACATTCTTTCTTTATTTCAGACACGTTTACCGACCTATGCATTGCAGTGTTACAGAATTCGTATATGTATTTTCCAAATTATTTCGATATATATGTACATATACCGGTGTACCATGTATTCCGTATTTGGGGATGTTTGCTACCATCAATCGAATTGACTTCAATTTGGTATTATGGGTTCAAATTTTGTAGTCTAACCAAAACTATTCACACTGGTCATATTTTAAAATTAGCTCGCATATAACGGTAGCTTTCAGTATTTTGGGGAGATTGGGTACTCTATAAAACGAAATAGGCTGTAATTATATATTTTGGATTCTCATTGGGTATTAAATCTCACTGGCAAGCATAAATAATATCAGTCCCCATTTTAGTGTAGCCCTCATATATCGGTAAACCCCACTATTTGGTGTTTTAGGAATTTCAGACTTTTTTTACCAATCGTCCAATCGTAAAATAAAGTTCGATCCGGTCGAACATTATGATGTTCTTACTAGTTATTTTTTGTCCAATAATGGATGACCTTATTTTCATTCTCTTTATTAATTATCCGATACTGATTGATTATGCCAATTTCATTGCTAATTTCCTCATGTCCATCAGCCAGCTAGTAAAGCAATCATGTTTGACAGGAAATCCCACTTGACGATATGTCAAATACGAAAACGAATAAAAAACAACAACCAAACTCAAATGTGTTCTCATTTACTTCGAGTGGCATAAAAGTTCATTAAAATGCATGAGATAAACCTAACAATTGACATACAACCGGGTACACTACAAAAATATACCCCACTTATCCCCACTTTCTGTGGACTGCAATTTCTGCCTCAAAAAATTAATGAACTAACCATAACCTCAAACTATGTCAGATGAGACAAAAGAGAAACCATTTCAATTGTGTGTTGCAACAACTTCAAAAAGTGTATGTCAAATTGCTGGACCAGACCCCAAATGATTTTTAGAGGTTTATCAATGATTACTACAGGCATCCAGCCAGACTAGGCATTCAGCTGCCTTATCCGCTACTCTTCCCTCTTATACATAAACTAAATACGTTTTGTTGTTATTTTTTTTTTTCAAAAATGTTCTATAGGGTCATCTGTGTTCCTCATCATCATGGCCACACTCTCCCCTAGTTGGCTTGCGGGGTAGTTGTGTCGAGGGGGATAATTCTTCAATGCAATTTTTGTTGTTGTTCCGTCTGTGGTTTATTACCATCATCACAGCCGCCATGCATGTGGTTCGTTCCCGCAATTGTGGGTAATTAATACTTGTAACTAAGGAAACAGTGCTATCCTTTTTACTCCCCCCGCACATTATTTTCCCCCCTGGCAACAGAGTGTCCCCCTCTTCAGATTAAGACATTCAATAACGTACAATAATTGTAAATGTAAAGGCATTTTCCTCTACCGTTAGCTGCCATTGTTTTCCAAATGTTTATTTTACTTGAAGCTGCCAAACAAAAATGACTGAGTGACTGCTGGACGGACGGACGTATGGACGCACTAGCTGCTGCCGGTAGTATATTTGTCTGAATGTTCGGTTTTAATATCATTGTCTGATCTTTAAGTACTGTTTGTTTTAACGATGGTTTTTGTTGTTGTTGTTTTTGCTTTGGCTCGAAAGAACTTTCGAGTACTTGAAGTTTAATTATTTTTCGTCGTTCTGTTCGACGACGACCCATGAAATCGAACTAACCAATGGACCGACCATTTGTGGTGCTGTTCATTTTGCAGTGCAGTCCGCATGTAGGAGGTCAATACGCATTTCCTGGTGTTTTTTTTATTATAGTTGTTGTTGTTGTTTGCTTCTTCTTTTTCTTTAATGTTCTTTAATAACTCCGACCAGGAAAAACAAAGTTCTGCAATTTATTATTTTTCAAGTAATTTGTTTTGCAGTATTCCAACTGTGAAATTTATAATGACTGGACAGCAAGCAACAACACTATTCAAAGTCGCCAGGGTCTATATGTGCGGGTTGGGTGTGTAATAATTATATTTTTAATTCTCAACAAGAAGTGATGTTTTTTAGTATAGCCAAAAGCATGATTCGTACTAGGTTCGATCACTTTGTTCATTTTGTTCCTTTTGAAGAACGGGATGAACGTTCATTATACGCTCAGCCTTATGGCTAATTAATGTTGCTACGATAGAAATTTACATACCTACTTACTTAGCTGGCTTGCGAGGTCATGTTTCATCGAATTCGTGGCCTTCCCCTTGTGCATGAACCATCAGTTGGCTCACTTTTATATGCCTTTTGAGCTGGGGCATCCTCATCCATTGTCACAACATGACCTAGCCAAAGTAGTCGCTGCAGCTCGATACGTCTTAGTATGTCGGTATCCGAGAATAGATGGTACACTCAGGGTTCATTCGACGGGGATATTCACCGTCGACGCAGATCGGTCCATAAATCTTTCAAGGACATTTTCTCTCAAATACTCTTAAAGCTGCCTCATATGCTTGCGCAAGAGCCCCTGCTTCAGATCCATATAACAGCACGGGTGGTATCAGGGTCTTGTAGAGTGTCAGTTTGGTCTGGCGAGAAGGGGCCTTGTTTTCAAATTGCTTACCCAAACCCAGTTGGCCAACACTATGCTTTTCCGAATCTCAAAACTTTTGTCAATAGTTTTATTTATGGCGGTATAGAGGTAGATGAAATTTCTGATCACCTCAAAGTTGTTGTTTTCAAGTTCCACAGTTGGTCCAAGTCTACTGGACGTCTTGCGCATTGACCAATCGACTTGATCTTCTCGCCATTTACTCCCAGTCCCACTTTGGCCGACTCCTTCTCTATTCGTTCAAAGGTGGCTGCTATCGCTCGCAATGTTCGACCCATTATGTCGATGTCGTCGGCGTAGCCGAGCAACATATGTTGTTTGGTGTACAGAGTGTCATTTCTGTTCACATTTGCATCTCGTATGACCTTTTCCAGAAGGATGTTAAAAAGGTCACACGATAAACTGTCACCTTATCGGAATCCTCGTTCGGTATTGAAGGACTTCGAGAGGTCCTTTCCGACTTTATCTGCTTTGTAGTCGACGAAAAGGTGAAATGTGTCGATGTGTTTTTTGTTGACCTTTTCCAGCAATTGGCGCAGTGTGAAAATCTGGTCAATAATGGATTTGCCAGGTCATAAGACGCATTGATAAAATTCAATAATATCATTGGCTTCAGTCGATCACACAGCATGCTGGATAGCACTTTATATGCGATGAGAAGGGCACATATCGATTTGTCTCCTTTTTTGTGCACGGAACACAGGATGCTAAGGTTCCAATCATGAGGCATGCATTCCTCTAGCCAAATTGTACAAATCAGCTAGTGCATGTTCCTGAACCACGTCTTACCACCGGTCTTGAATAGTTCGGCTGGTAACCCATAGGCTCCTGCTGCTTTATTGTTCTGCATTCTATTAATTGTAATTTTGACCTCATCTTGGCTATGTGGCATACACTCTATACCGCCATCTCTTATAGGTTCTCGGGTATCTTCTCCACTTTTTAATACCAGAAGCTTTTCAAAATGCTCCTTCCAGATCCTCAACACGATGTCTGTATCTGTCACAGGATTTCCTTGTTCACTCTACAGGAAGATTTGCCTGCACCAAAGGCTTCGGTTTTGTGTTTTACCCGTTTGTAGAATTTTCGGACTTCATTCTGACTCCTGTACATCTCGATTTTCTCACGCTCACGCTCACGTTTTTCTTGTTCTTTCTTCTTTTTCTGAAAACACGTTTCTCCTCTCTCCTTTTCTCACTATAATTCTCCATCACATTACGTGTTGCTACTGTCTGCAGGGATGCCCTGTACGCTGCTTTTATCGCATGAGTAGCAATACGACATCTCTGATCGTACCATGGGTTTCTTGACGGTGGTTTTTGGTACCCAAGTGTTGCTTTTGCTACAGTTTGTAGGGAGTGGGCAGTGCTTTCAACAAGCAGGAGGGTAATTAGAGCGGAGTAGACCTCTGATACCTGTTGTGTTTGCAACTTTTCGACTTCGAGTTTCCGTGTTGTGTTAGATCGCATCTTTGCTGCTACATTAAGACGAGTGCGAACCTTGCTACAAGGTAGTGGTACGAATCGATATTCGCTCCTCGGATCGATCGAACGTCTAATACACTGTATGAGTGTCTTCCGTCTATCACAACATGAACAATTTGATTTCTCGTTGCTTGATCAGGAGAAATCCAGGTGGGTATGTCGAGATGCTTGAATCTGGTGCTGCTAACTACCATGTTTTTTGCTGCGGCGAAGGCTGAATTTTCCGACGGTGGGGCCAAAGATATTTCCCCTTCCGATTTTTGCATTAAAATCTACTAGCAGAATTTTAATGTCATGGCCAGGGCAGCGGTAATATGATGTTTCTAGGCGCTCGCAAAAATATATCTGATGTAGGAGAACTTCGCATTTATACGGATTACAGCAATTCGCTCATCTACTGGAGTGAGTCTGGAGACGAGGTCTTTTATTCTCCTGTTAACCATAAATCCGCAGCCAAATTAATGTCTCGTTTCATGGCAGCTGTAATACAGTGTGTACTCCAGTCCCTTTCCTTCGCATTTCCTGTAAGGCAATAATATCGGATTTGGACTAAAGCGAAAACTGCGCTTGTTCTGAATAACGTGCGCACATTCCAAGTACATATTCGCAAATCGTGGTTCTTTATACGTTTGCGGGGGTCGTCAACATTTTCTTTTTCTTTGCTTTTTCATAGTAGGGGGGTTTTCCGAGTGTGGGCAACTAACTCGACGCCCCATCCTTTTTTTATAGTTCATATGGTTTCAACGGGTGATGAATATAGTTAACCCAGGTGACACCGCGGGGAGGTCAGGACTTAAACCACTTCCAAAAATAACGAATCATATATATTCTCGATTAGAATAAAATTCTATGTCGATATATGCGTGCATTATTTGAGATAGAGCTTTGAGCTAGCTAGCTTATGTTTCGGGGTAGACCCCAAATAAAGGTAAACCCCATTATTAATTTTTAGTTTTGGCATGATAGGAAATCTTCTTACTAAAAATTATCAATATCGGTCCACTTTTTAGGAAAGCTTGAGCCCGGCTGGGATTTGAATCCTGGGTCCCATGGCATCTGCTGATTGTTGCACGACGCCTTAGCGTTCAAAGCCTCCTGCTTATCTTCGTAAGGTTGCACAATACGATGTTGTATACCATAGAAGAAAAAATATTGTAGTCTGTATGGAAAAAAAAAATCCGTCACTACAAGATTGTCTAACATTTCTTAATTTCATAAATGCCAATTTCATAGGTCCTATATTTACAAAAGTGGAGTCCACCATCGATAGGCCGTATTCTAGAGTCGTTTAATTATACACCACAATTATAACAAAACATGAGTTCATTGATGCGGAAAACCCCTCCATTTAAACATATAATTAATGTAATATTACATTTTAGCATTTGTTGGTAAAAATCAGTACAAGTATGTACATATGTACAAAAATTTTAACAAATATCCCACACATAGATGTCGTCGGCACCATATAATTAAGAAGTCATTAGAGCCCCAAACACAAAAACATACAACGACAGCATCTTTTGTTCTGCTTAATGATTTCGATGTCATGTTATTGGATTTTTTTCGTTTATTTTAAAATTAAAAGGAGGAACTAAAAAGCGGTTATCCATCATTCGGTTCCTCCTCCAAATACTCTGAGCAAATGAGGCTATTAAATTACACAAAACATATCATTGGGCAATATCAACTCGTTAAATGTTCATTAGAGCGGTGAGGACAAGTGAAATGTTATATTATACTACTGATGTCCTTTAACATTTTTAGCGGCGGCGGAATGTGGGGGCAAATGTTTGTTTGCCTAAAAAGGGGAATTTTCTTCCATGTCATCAAACAAGCAGAAAAAAACCAATGATTCACTTAGTCATATAACCAGCAGCTTCCATGACAATCTCCATCACCTCCTGCCAGCTATGAATAAGAAAATTTAAAAGACACCTACAGAGAAAAGGCGCCTTTTTTTTTTTTTTTTTTTTTTTTTTGTTATGATGCCTCACTAAAAAAAGACATCATCTCACAAAGAAGATGCAGGCAGGCGTCGAGTCATGTTGGTGGTGGTAAATTACATTGTTTTTTTGTGTGTAGTTGTTGTAATATTGTAATAAACAAATTTACAGTGTAATTGCTTACATATGCTGGGCACGTAGCGAAAATAAAACCGTTTTCCTGTTCGCACCTTCATCTTAGGAGGATCTTTACAATTCATAAAAAATTGAATTTCCAAAAACATAATAGTCTGTACTAGAAATGAGTGCTAAAGAAGGTTCTATGGGTCCTTTTATGAAAAACATTCTTTTAAAAAATCTACGCTTTAAAAATATTATTTTAAAAATTTCCGCCTATCAAAAAATCCGACGATTGAAATCTCATTGAAAAAATATTCTTTAAAAAATCCACGTCTGTTAGTAGGCCTTGAAATAATATTCATCAAAAAATCAACGCCTGTTAGTACGCCTTGAAAAATATTCTTTAAAAAATCCAAGTTAGTAGGCCTTGAAAGAATATTTGAAAAACTTTCTTTAAAAAATCCACGTTAGTAGGCCTTGAAAGAATATTCCTTAAAAATCCACGCCTGTTAGTAGGCCTTGAAAAATATAGTCCTGGAAAAAATATTCTTTAAAAAATCCACGCCTCATATAGTCCTGGAAAAAATATTCTTTAAAAAATCCACGCCTCATATAGTCCTGGAAAAATATTCTTTAAAAAATCCACGCCTCATATAGTCCTGGAAAAATATTCTTTAAAAAATCCACGCCTCATATAGTCCTGGAAAAAATATTCTTTAAAAAATCCACGCCTCATATAGTCCTGGAAAAAATATTCTTTAAAAAATCCACGCCTCATATAGTCCTGGAAAAAATATTCTTTAAAAAATCCACGCCTCATATAGTCCTGGAAAAAATATTCTTTAAAAAATCCACGCCTCTTATAGTCCTGGAAAAAATATTCTTTAAAAAATCCACGCCTCTTATAGTCCTGGAAAAAATATTCTTTAAAAAATCCACGCCTCATATAGTCCTGGAAAAAATATTCTTTAAAAAATCCACGCCTCATATAGCCTTGGAAAAATTATTCTTTAAAAAATCCACGCCAATAAAATTCCATACCAATTTCTTTGAAGGATTGACACTCCTTTGGTCCAATTCATATGTTTGCACATGTCATTTCCGCATAAATAACATAGATACATAAATCACTGTTTGTTTTTTATGTTTATTTTACATAGAGGAGGTCGATCCTACCTCAAGACAATAACAACAATCATCATGTGGACCAAATGAATCTGCTTAAAATTTGCATACATCAAAAATATACAATTCTTCTCTTGTGCCTCCCACTAACCAAGGCAAAGATCCAGCCAATGAAAATGAATCCAATGTGAGAGGGTATAAAAACTCAAATAACCCCCCTTAAGTGTAGTTAAGTGCGAAAAAAGTGCGTTCACCAAAAAAATTTACTCCCGCATTCAAACAAATAATGAGAATGACAGACAGACGCACAAACAAACAAACAATTGAAATAGCAAACAATAAACCAAGTAGAGAACCTCAATAATAAATAAAAAACTGCTGTTAAATAAACACAATGAATGATAGTGGCGACGACGACGACGACGGGACTCTAGGTGGGTAATCATACTGACAATGGGTTCTGATGATGATGGGGAAATTAGCATGGGTAGCCTTAATAAAAAATAAGACTCCTGCTGTTTTCTTCTCAGTCCAAAGTACTAAGAAGTACTTGTGTGTTTATTGTTTAGTGGAAGATAGGATCACTTGTATTGTTCGTAGGCTTCGTAAGTATTTGAGGGAATCACTTCACTGTTTACAAAAGGGACCTCTTCAGCATATGAGGGTGGGGTGGCTGGTTATGTGTTATGAGGCCAGATAAATTACTATGGACAAATATATACCGATTAAAAAAAAAAATATTGGAGCGTCGATATTTTAAAAAAATGTTTTGGAGGGTTATCACAGGCGTGTATTTTTATACCCTTCACCACACTGTTGGTACAGGGTATTATGTCTTTGTGCATATGTTTATAACAGGCAAAAGGAAACGAGATAGACACGTGGTTCCTTTTGAGAATATGCATAGAATCACTTTCTGAGTCGATTTACGCATGTCAGTCCGTCCATGTATTTTTGTGAATAAAGTATCATTTATGATCCGATATGGATGAAATTTGGCATAGGTCACTTATTTGGCCCAAGGACGAACCCTGTTGAAATTATGAGCGTGAAGATAAATTGTTGAAAGTTAAATTGTAATGTTATTAACAGAGCTCTGTTAAGCCATTAACAGAGCTCTTTTAAAAGGTTAACAGAATTGAAAAATAATCAAATTTAATAGATTTTACGATTATTTTTATTTAAAATTAATAAAAATAAGTAGGATTAGGACAAAATTACCAAATGTGCTACCCCAATTCAATAAAACATAAAAATTACTGCACATGCAGCAACACTGTAGGTATTTGCAATTAGGCCCACTGTCCGAAAATTTCAAAACCTGGGACTAAGCGAATACCCACGATGGAAAGGTCAGTCCATGTACTTTCAGAATATATATAGTTTATATCCGAAATCAATTTCGGATATAATAAATTTTTCGACTTTTTTAAAATTGTACAATTTAACAGTAGCTCTGGTAATTGATATGGTCCAACTGTTAGGCCCACTGTCCGAAAATTTCAAAACCTGGGACTAAGCGAATACCCACGATGGAAAGGTCAGTCCATGGGCTTTCAGAGTATATATAGTTTATATCCGAAATCAATTTCGGATATTGAAAATTTTTCCAATTTTTTTCTGAATATGTATAATTTATATCCGAAATCAGTTTCGGATATGAACTACAGTTGTAATCTGTGAGATGACAGATGATAGTACACAAAAAAACAGGTACCAAAAACGTTCTGTGGATTTGAATGACTTCTGAAGATAAAATGATACAATTTTTACCTGTTTTACAGAAATTTTACAATATAAATAAAATAAAAAAAAATATACGAAACTGATTTCGGATATAAATTATACATATTCAGAAAAAAAATTGGAAAAATTTTCAATATCCGAAATTGATTTCGGATATAAACTATATATACTCTGAAAGCCCATGGACTGACCTTTCCATCGTGGGTATTCGCTTAGTCCCAGGTTTTGAAATTTTCGGACAGTGGGCCTAACAGTTGGACCATATCAGATATCAAAAAATTTACAATTTAAATAAAGTCAAACAATTTATTATATCCGAAATTGATTTCGGATACAAACTATATATTTTCTGAAAGCCCAAGGAGTGATCTTTCAATCGCGGGTACTCGCTTAGTCCCAGGTTTTGGAATTTCGGGACAGTGGGCCTAATAGTTGGACCATATCAAATACCAGACCTTCGGTTAAATTGTACAATTTTAAAAAAAGTCGAAAAATTTATTATATCCGAAATTGATTTCGGATATAAACTATATATATTCTGAAAGTACATGGACTGACCTTTCCATCGTGGGTATTCGCTTAGTCCCAGGTTTTGAAATTTTCGGACAGTGGGCCTAACACTTGGACCATATCAATTACCAGAAAATTTACAATTTAAATAAAGTCAAACAATTTATTATATCCGAAATTGATTTCGGATACAAACTATATATTTTCTGAAAGCCCAAGGAGTGATCTTTCAATCGCGGGTACTCGCTTAGTCCCAGGTTTTGGAATTTCGGGACAGTGGGCCTAATAGTTGGACCATATCAAATACCAGACCTTCGGTTAAATTGTACAATTTTAAAAAAAGTCGAAAAATTTATTATATCCGAAATTGATTTCGGATATAAACTATATATATTCTGAAGATCATGGACTGACCTTTCCATCGTGGGTATTCGCTTAGTCCCAGGTTTTGAAATTTTCGGACAGTGGGCCTAATTGCAAATACCTACAGTGTTGCTGCATGTGCAGTAATTTTTATGTTTTATTGAATTGGGGTAGCACATTTGGTAATTTTGTCCTAATCCTACTTATTTTTATTAATTTTAAATAAAAATAATCGTAAAATCTATTAAATTTGATTATTTTTCAATTCTGTTAACCTTTTAAAAGAGCTCTGTTAATGGCTTAACAGAGCTCTGTTAATAACATTACAATTTAACTTTCAACAATTTATCTTCACGCTCATGTTGAAATTGTGAAAAATCGGTTCAGATTTAGATATAGCTCCCATATATATTTTCGTCCGATTTAAGGTAAATGTTGCAACAAAGTCCCTATATATTTCCCGATTTTCACGAAATTTGGCACAGCGTAATGAATTAGGTCTAGAATGATGTGTGTTAAGTTTCCTGAAAATCGTTTCAGTTTTAGATACAGCTCCCATGTATATTTTCGTCCGATTTTATGTAAATGGTGTACCAAAGTCTGTTAATATCTTTCGATTTGCACGAAATTTGGCTCAGCATAATGAATGGTGTGTGGCACAGCGTAAAGAATGGTGTGTGTTAAGTTTCCTGAAATCGGTTCAGATTTAGATATAGCTCCCATATATACTTTCGTCCGATTTAAGGTAAATGGTGTACCAAAGTCTCTTAATATCTTTCGGTTTGCACGAAATTTGGCACAGCGTAATGAATTAGGTCGAGAATGATGTGTGTTAAGTTTCCTGAAAATCGGTTCAGATTTAGATATAGCTTCTATATCTGACCAAATGAAAAATTTAGTATCGGTTGTAAAATGACATGTTTATGGATCCAATTACATTTTACTGGTCCTTTAAAAATTCGACGTCTGTTAGGATTCATCTGTTGAATATACCCAAAGTGGTGAAGGGTGTCATATAGTCGGTCCGACTTTATCACTTTCCTTACTGGTTTAAAATATATTTTGAAGGGTTATGAAAGAGGCATGGATTTTTAAAAATATGTTTTCAAGGGGAATCATCATCGATATTCAAAAGAGTACCATGTTATTTGACCACATTGAATCAATAAAACATTATTGTTATTTTCTATTTATATATCCTAAAATTATAAAAAATCATCATCATCTTTCAGAAAAAATATACAGACACAAGGATCTGTATTCCTTCATTTTAACAAAATAAACACATTGCAGACATTCTTTAATGGAGAGAAACATATTTTTTGAGCAGCCCATTGTTTGTTGTTGCATTTGTGTTCCTGCAATCCCAACAGAGGAAGTAACACTTGATCAAGAAAAAACCGAACCTTATCCTCCCTCACTTAAAGCGGTACTTAAACAATTTTATGTATGTGTTTGTGGAGGAGTTTGTCAAAGGATCCTCGTCATTACATCTTTAGTATGTGCTAAGAATGTTTATTTGGTATTTTACGATATTCAAGAGGGTAAAATGAGAGAACGAAATGCAGCTGCGCATGCGCATAAGATTTCACTAGGAAGCATATGTATTTTACATGTGTGGACTCTGCTCGTATTATTGAAAATTGAAACTAAAACTGAAGATAAATGTTTTATTTTTATTAAAAACAATTCCAAACTATTAGTAATGCTACATAATTCATCTCATGGGTGGATTGAAAGAGTTATGGAATTATTTTTGGTGAACATAAATCTCATAAGAATTAATAATGCCGGCCATAAATCCGTTCAACATATTTTTTCCTGTCTAGGAAAATGGAAAACTAATGTTGGATGAGTGATTTAAAATAATAGTTTTTAAATATAACAATATAAGGCGTGGATTTTTTGGAGGAAGGATAATTTTTTCCATGTCTATATGAGGCGTGGATTTTTTAAAGGATATTTTTTCCATGTCTATATGAGGCGTGGATTTTTTAAAGGATATTTTTTCCATGTCTATATGAGGCGTGGATTTTTTAAAGGATATTTTTTCCATGTCTATATGAGGCGTGGATTTTTTAAAGGATATTTTTTCCATGTCTATATGAGGCGTGGATTTTTTAAAGGATATTTTTTCCATGTCTATATGAGGCGTGGATTTTTTAAAGGATATTTTTTCCATGTCTATATGAGGCGTGGATTTTTTAAAGGATATTTTTTCCATGTCTATATGAGGCGTGGATTTTTTAAAGGATATTTTTTCCATGTCTATATGAGGCGTGGATTTTTTAAAGGATATTTTTTCCATGTCTATATGAGGCGTGGATTTTTTAAAGGATATTTTTTCCATGTCTAATATGAGGCGTGGATTTTTTAAAGGATATTTTTTCCATGTCTATATGAGGCGTGGATTTTTTAAAGGATATTTTTTCCATGTCTATATGAGGCGTGGATTTTTTAAAGGATATTTTTTCCATGTCTATATGAGGCGTGGATTTTTTAAAGGATATTTTTTCCATGTCTATATGAGGCGTGGATTTTTTAAAGGATATTTTTTCCATGTCTATATGAGGCGTGGATTTTTTAAAGGATATTTTTTCCATGTCTATATGAGGCGTGGATTTTTTAAAGGATATTTTTTCCATGTCTATATGAGGCGTGGATTTTCTAAAAGTATTTTTTAAAGGATATTTTTTCCATGTCTATATGAGGCGTGGATTTTTTAAAGGATATTTTTTCCATGTCTATATGAGGCGTGGATTTTTTAAAGGATATTTTTTCCATGTCTATATGAGGCGTGGATTTTTTAAAGGATATTTTTTCCATGTCTATATGAGGCGTGGATTTTTTAAAGGATATTTTTTCCATGTCTATATGAGGCGTGGATTTTTTAAAGGATATTTTTTCCATGTCTATATGAGGCGTGGATTTTTTAAAGGATATTTTTTCCATGTCTATATGAGGCGTGGATTTTTTAAAGGATATTTTTTCCATGTCTATATGAGGCGTGGATTTTTTAAAGGATATTTTTTCCATGTCTATATGAGGCGTGGATTTTTTAAAGGATATTTTTTCCATGTCTATATGAGGCGTGGATTTTTTAAAGGATATTTTTTCCATGTATATATGAGGCGTGGATTTTTTAAAGGATATTTTTTCCATGTCTATATGAGGCGTGGATTTTTTAAAGGATATTTTTTCCATGTCTATATGAGGCGTGGATTTTTTAAAGGAACATTCGAACAATGAGGCGTGGATTTTTTAAAGGAACATTCGAACAATGAGGCGTGGATTTTTTAAAGGAACATTCGAACAATGAGGCGTGGATTTTTTAAAGGATATTTTTTCCATGTCTATATGAGGCGTGGATTTTTTAAAGGATATTTTTTCCATGTCTATATGAGGCGTGGATTTTTTAAAGCATATTTTTTCCATGTCTATATGAGGCGTGGATTTTTTAAAGCATATTTTTTCCATGTCTATATGAGGCGTGGATTTTTTAAAGCATATTTTTTCCATGTCTATATGAGGCAATTCCACACTAGAAATGTAGTTTTCCTTCCAGAATTCCAGCAAACGAAAAATAGCACAGAAAAGAGCAAATCCAATATCATTCCGATCACTTCCTTGATTCAATTGCCTTAAGAATCTCAATTGATTTTGTAATTCAAAGCGTTTTACATGTTAAAGTACCTCGCCCCGGAGACAATGCGGGTGGCAAATCAGTCGCATATAAGAAACAAATAGTTTTGTTTACTTTCCCTATGACAGCATAGGACACTTGTGTGTGTGTTTGCGTTCGTGTTTATCTTCCTTTGTGATCTTTTTGAGAGCAATAGTGTGGCATGTTCTGGAATACAAAATAATTTCCTTCTTGCAAGAGATATGATGACGGTGATGACCCTGCCTGCTGCCTGCCCTTCTATCATTATTCCAAACATGATGTTTCGGCAGATTTCCTTTAAGGACAGAAAATGATTTCTTTTGAAAATTGTAAAGTGACAAACCCGTATCTGATGTGGTGTATATGTGTGTTGTTTTTCTTCCTCCGATTGTCAGATGTTTGACGACGAAAAAACAAATATTTATTTATTGTCGGTTTGTCATACGTAGTTGTGGTTTATTGATGGGCCGCAATAAATCAATTTTTCTTTCTGTCTGCCTAAGATGTTGTTTTTAGCAATGGAATTTTGGGGATATTTTGGAGGGAAGATTTTGGATAAATTTGGAAATTTTCGAAATGTCAAATTTTGTCATTGATTTGCAGATGCGCGGTAAATCCAGATTTTGTCGAGATAAAGCACATGCCACCGAATGGCTCAAGGGAGCTACGATTGGATGTAGTTGAATAATAAATAGCAGGAAATGTATTCAAATATTTTGTGGTATTTTATTTCCCAAATAAGTACTGTGGCTAATTGATAATTATTTCCACTTAAAACTCTTAATGAAAAAAAGCCAATTCCTTTGTAATTCAACACAATTAAGACATTAAAACAAAGCACTAGTCAATCGCCCCTTAGCTGCACTTATGTGAGATTTTAACTACGTTTGTCATATTTATGTCAGATTACAAGCGATAAAAAATATGTTAAAACAACAACATACAATGAAAAAATGAAGCAGGAAGCTTCTTCGACCCAAAGAGGATTTGCGGGTTTAAAAATCCACCTAACATAAAAAAAACCTGACTACATACATTATGCGTGTATGTATGCCCGTCCGACAAGCTTGTAAGCTACGAACAAGTTCAATAACAAGCTGTAATAAATAAATATTATCCAATCAGCCAATCAGATGGCAGACATCAGCAGCAGCATTGACAACTACAACAAATTTGCTGGCAGGAGCGCTAAGTGTAATCTGTTGTAAGGAAACACAATCTTCGTGTTGTTGTTTTTGTTGTTAAGTTGTCGATTTTCTTTTCCCGATAAGGATTCAAGTTGAGATTAGAGATTATTGAAAACAATTTGTTTTTCGAAAATTAAATAATAAATCAAATCAAGAGATAACATACTTAAAAAAAGATGCCGGATGAAGGCGTTGGCGGGATGGAAAAGCACTTAATTGTTATCGATAAATCAAATGACTTAATTTGGAAAATTTACTCAAGGCCTATAAGAGTTGTGAATTCTTTAAGAATATTTTTTCAAGGTCTATCAACAAGACGTGGATTTTTTAAAGAATATTTTTTTCAAGGCCTATCGTGGATTTTTTAAACAATATTTTTTCAAGGCCTATCAACAAGGCGTGGATTTTTTAAAGAATATTTTTTCAAGGCCTATCAACAAGGCGTGGATTTTTTAAAGAATATTTTTTCAAGGCCTATCAACAAGGCGTGGATTTTTTAAAGAATATTTTTTCAAGGCCTATCAACAAGGCGTGG
This sequence comes from Musca vetustissima, assembly GCF_032173495.1. Lineage (NCBI taxonomy): Eukaryota > Metazoa > Arthropoda > Insecta > Diptera > Muscidae > Musca > Musca vetustissima. The sequence continues at coordinate 49,534 of NW_026873979.1, forward strand.
ATTTTTTAAAGAATATTTTTTCAAGGCCTATCAACAAGGCGTGGATTTTTTAAAGAATATTTTTTTCAACAAGACGTGGATTTTTTAAAGAATATTTTTTTCAAGGCCTATCAACAAGGCGTGGATTTTTTAAAGAATATTTTTTTCACGGCCTATCAACAAGGCGTGGATTTTTTAAAGAATATTTTTTTCAAGGCCTATCAACAAGGCGTGGATTTTTTAAAGAATATTTTTTTCAAGGCCTATCAACAAGACGTGGATTTTTTAAAGAATATATTTTTCAAGGCCTATCAACAAGGCGTGGATTTTTTAAAGAATATTTTTTCAAGACCTATCAACAAGGCGTGGATTTTTTAAAGAATATTTTTTTTCAAGGCCTATCAACAAGTCGTGGATTTTTTAAAGAATATTTTTTTCAAGGCCTATCAACAAGACGTGGATTTTTTAAAGAATATTTTTTTCAAGGCCTATCAACAAGGCGTGGATTTTTTAAAGAATATTTTTTTCAAGGCCTATCAACAAGGCGTGGATTTTTTAAAGAATATTTTTTTCAAGGCCTATCAACAAGGCGTGGATTTTTTAAAGAATATTTTTTTCAAGGCCTATCAACAAGGCGTGGATTTTTTAAAGAATATTTTTTTCAAGGCCTATCAACAAGGCGTGGATTTTTTAAAGAATATTTTTTTCAAGGCCTATCAACAAGGCGTGGATTTTTTAAAGAATATTTTTTTCAAGGCCTATCAACAAGGCGTGGATTTTTTAAAGAATATTTTTTTCAAGGCCTACCAACAAGGCGTGGATTTTTTAAAGAATTTTTTTTCAAGGCCAACCAACAAGGCGTGGATTTTTTTAAAGTGTAGTTATTTCAAGGCCTATCAACAAGGCGTGGATTTTTTAAAGAATATTTTTTTCAAGGCCTATCAACAAGGCATGGATTTTTTAAAGAATATTTTTTTCAAGGCCAGAATATATTTTCTTTCTCCCCTGAAAATATTAATATTCATAACAAAAAATATTTTTTACTTTCCATAATTACTTGTTTAACAAAGTCCGAGCGATCATTCGCCATTGGAATTTTAAATTTCAATTACAAATAAATTCTCCACAATTCTTCTCATTTGCGGTGGAAATCTTTTCAAGTGGACGCAATAGTCGTAATATTATTAAAGCATAAATTATTTGCCGCTTAATAATGGAATTTCAATTTTTTACGCCGAGCTCATAAAAAACTTAATTAAAATAGTTGTGAAAGTTTTCCCCCCTCTACGTTTCAGAAAAAAAAGAATTGAAGCCCTTTAGAAAAAAAAATGTGTGAAGAACAAACATTTAATGAATTTCAATGAACTCATTGACTCTTTGGTGAGGCTTTGTGTGTGCGTTTTTTTTTTTCATTGAGAAAATATTTTAGAAGGGCAGGGGGTTTTGAGGGCAATTCTAGTCTCGTGTGGGAGAATTTTCCATTTAATTAAAAAAACTAAAATCAATTTAAACAAATAAATATAAATATGTCATGCATTGTCAATTGCTTGCCGCCACAGAGATTTCTATTATTTAATATTTATTGATGATGACGATGACAACTTTGATGATAAATTTATATCTGTTAGTTTGTTCAATTCAATTTGCAATGATTGAAATAATTGTGGTTGGTGGTCAATCAGCTGTGTGAGGCATATTGGAATTTCTAAATTAATCTATTGATTTATTTCTCATTTTTTAAAGGGTAGCCTGAACAAAATCTCCTGAAATTAGAAAGGACATAATTTACCATTTTCAGTTCTTTTCTGTTTTAATTTAGTCAATTTTTAATTTTTACAAATTTTTTTAATGTTGATGTTAAATTTCTAGTACCGTCATAATTTATTTCATTTTTTATATTTGAATTTTCTACCCACTGTGTCCTTTTTAAAAGTTTTCTATTGCACCTACTGTCCCTGGGTTCCGATTTTACTGCAGCAGCAACAATATTCCTCGTTTGTATCAATTAATGTTAATTGAATTGAATTACAGGAGGCAAAGAGAATGCAATGACAACGGCGACGACGACCTTCGTTCCGAACAACGGATACAATTGCCTTTTGTTGTTGTTGCTGGTATTATTATTATTTGTAATTCAAAACAGAATTCAATTTTGCTCTTTGTCAAAGGTTACAAAACAAAAAACCATGAGGACAGTGGATTATAAATTTGTTACTAGTTTAAAACAATTAGAAATTAAATGAACTAGATTGAGATTTATAAATAGTAGATAGGTAATATTACACTGGAAAAATATTCTTTTAAAAATCCAGGCCTTTTATATACCTCGAAAAATATTCTTTAAAAATCCAGGCTGTTATAGACCTCGAAAACTTAAAAGTCCACGCCTTCAAAAATATACTTTAAAAAATCCACGCCTCCAAAAATATTCTTTAAGAAATCCTCGCCTCCTAAAAAATATTCTTTAAAAAATCCACGACTCCAAAAATATTCTTTAAAAAAACCACGACTCCTAAAAAATAGTCTTTAAAAAATCTATGACACCTAAAAAATAGTCTTTAAAAAATCCACGCCTCCAAAAATATTCTTTAAAAAATCTATGACTCCTAAAAAAATCCACGCCTCCAAAACTATTCTTTAAAAAATCCACGACACCAAAAATATTCTTTAACAAATCCACGACTCCTAAAAAATATTCTTTAAAAAATCCACGCCTCCAAAAATATTCTTTAAAAAATCCACGACTCCTAAAAAATATTTTTTTAAAAAATCCACGCCTTGTTGATATGCCTTGAAAAAAATATTCTTTAAAGAAATCCATGCCTTGTTGATAGGCCTTGAAGAAATATTCTTTAAAACATCCACGCCTTGTTGATAGGCCTTGAAAAAATATTCTTAAAAAAGTCCACGCCTTGTTGATAGGCCTTGAAAAAAATATTCTTTATAAAAATCCACGCCTTGTTGATATGCCTTGAAAAAAATATTCTTTAAAAAAATCACGCATATTTTAGTCTTTAAAAAATATTCTTTCTTTTGACCTCAATAGTAATTTTGTGTAGCATACTTTTAGGCCATAACATGATTATGTATTTTATTGCCTACCTTGAGTAAAATATCATATAATGTCTAGGATTTGATATTCCCATTTACATATTAAAAATAAGCTCAGTCCGCAATTTTAATTAATTCTCTTAAAATTTAAGATTATTTTTAAAACTTCATAAAAAATATTAATTTCTCTTCTTTCTTTCATTTATTTTTCATTACAGGTAGGTGTGTTGTTGTTGTTATATTTTGTGATGTAATAAAACCTTGTTATAATACCGTTCTTATGTAAGTATGCAAATCTGTGTGTATATATCTAAAAAAATCAGCCAGCCACCAACAAACGTCCGACATATTTATATAAATCTAAGTATTTTTTTTTAAATTTTAGTTCTTAATGAACATTGCTTACTCTTTAGTCTCTGTACTTGTGTGTGGGTGGAGGGTGGTGTTATAAATTGGAGGGGAAGGATTTTGTGCTTTTGTTATGGCTATTGGTTTTCATAGTCATGCAAAACTTTTCCGCCATTTCTTGCTGGTGTGACTCATTTTCTTTTTTGTTTCCAATATCTTGCTTTTGTTGTGGTTGTTCATAATGAAAAAACAAATCCTCGAAATAAAAGTAAAAGTGCAATATGACACTTTCCTCCATAGTTTAGTCATTCATGGCAATGTTAGAATTGTTGTTTGCCTTTTTATATAAAAAGGCCGTCCAGCCATCAACCAACCACTTCGTCGTTCTCAATCATCAACAACATCATCGTGGTTGCCAGCAAAATGCGTTATTCTACTATTAAAGGGCGCTCTATTTATTTTTTCCAAGAAATGAGTCATCATTAAAAGTTATTCTAGAGCTGCTATTTGAAAGGGGGAGAAAGAAAAATACTAATAAATAAAATTTATAGTAATTATTTGTGGTATGAAATAATATTGAAAATGGAAAATAAAAAAAGCGATGGGGTTAAAAGTAAAATTAATGGAAATGTGGACAATTTTTTATAGAAGGCCCGACACATGTCACGCTTTTTGAAAATCCACACGCCTTCTTTAAAAAATCCACGCCTTTTTGATAGGCCTTGACAAAATATTCTTAAAAAATCCACGCACAGATACTTCTAGATGTTTTATATTGAAAATATAATATATCGGTCCACGTTTTGGTATAGCTACCATAAAACGGTATCCCAAATCAGGTATTTTGTGGTTGTTGGGCGCGTTTTTCAAAAGACATGACTGTAATTTGGTATTTTGGGTTCTTAATGTATAGCTAATCGTCAAACTACAAATTATTAATATTGGCCCAAGTTTCGGGTTGTCCCCCATAAAACGGTACCCCCAATATTCGGTATTTTGGCGGTTGTTGACACGTTTTTCAACCGAATTGCCTGTAATTTGGTATTTTGGGTTCTCTCTCAATCTCAACGAACCTCCCCACAAAAAATTATTAATATTGATCTTCTTAAGTCTCTTCTATTTTAAGAAATAGACGAATCTTTAGAAGAACCTTGGAAAGAGGCTTCCCAAGTGTGTCGAATCTAAACTGGACGTCTTCAGGTATGGAAAATATAAACATTGAAAAGGCACTAAAAGGGTAATTTAAAAAAAAAATAGCAAGACAAAATTTTTTAAGTTTTATTAAGACAGATTTCCAAGATATAGTCTCCTAAACCATCCTTCATTTTTTATTGTTCAAAAATTAGGTTCACTGCCTGTTTTCCCGAAAGCCGATGCCGCTTGAAATTACTGAAGTCATGTTTTTTTAATTTAATTGTTTAATTTTTTACCATCAACTGTTTTGGTCTGATCCGTAATCTCGATCACTTTTAAGGAGACTCCCATTCTCGGTGTCGAAAATTTAATTTAGATCTTTTATTTAATTCGAATCTACACTAATTCAAGAATGTCCCTACAAATTTTCAAGTGAAAATCTCAAGAACTCTTGAAGATATACCCGATTTATTGTGTCAGCATCAAGTGATGGCATTCTCAAACTTTAAACCATTTTTCCCAAAATTGTGTGTTTACGAATGGCGGGTACGATAACTCAAAAACTAATGGAAGTGTGTTGGAAGCTATCGTATGAACTAGGATAAGCCAATCGGTGAAGATCTTCTATACTTTTTAACTTAATTTGCGGTCAAAAAATGGTGAATTTCAAAAAAAAACTTCAAAGATCCGCTTGTTAATTTTTGAGCGAAGTCAATAATCCTAGTTCATATCAGAGCCAGACATGTACTCTTTCTAAAACCCTTGAAATTTCGGATTCCGATGTTCCAGAGAGGAGTTATCATGCCCGCCATAAAAAAATAAGGACTTTTCTTTAAACACCAAAACAACAACAAAAGAACAAGACTTTCCACGACAGAGGGGTCTACGATCCGAAACGACCCGAGTCTTACTCGGACAACGTCTGTCACCTCAGCCCATTGTGTAAAAGCAATATGGCTGCTACAACAACAACAAAAGAACAAACCAAATTTTGCAAATTATTCTCTTTTAAATCTTCAATTATATGTGTAATGTTAGAAACCTTAACATGCATTAGTATTTATTTACCAGCCCAATGAAAATCTTGAAAATTTAAAATAGTGAATGGGGGTGGTCCCCATTCTCGATTTTAATTTTTCAAGATTTTCAATGGGCTGGTAAATCAATACCAATGCATTAAAAGAGAAGAAAAATAATTTACAAAAAAATTTTGTTATTGTTTTTTGTAATTAAAGAAAAGTCCTTATTTTCGATGGCGGGCATGATAACTCCTCACTGGAACATCGGAATCCGAAAATTCCAACGGTGTTAGAAAGAGCACATGTCTGGTTCTCGTATGAACTAGGAACGAGGAAGAACTAAGAAGGAAGATCTTCACCGATTGGCTTTATCCTAGTTCAGACGATAGCTACACACTCACAGAGAAACGTGTAAAAATTTGAAGTCGATTGGGTTATTAGTTTTTGAGTTATCGTGCCCGCCATTCGCAAAAAAATTTTTAGAGAAAAACGCGTTTAAAGTTTGAGAAGCTGAAGCCGTCACTTGATGCTGACACAATAAATCGGCTATATCTTCAAGACTTCTTGAGATTTTCATTTGAAATTTTGTAGGGACATTGTAGGGACTTTAATTAGTGTAGATTCTTCTCTCTCCCTCGTTATCTCACCGACACCTGTCTCTCTGATAAACAACTGCTGCAGTTTACTGCTTGTGACTTCTTCAAAATAAAAACATGTCTGACTACAAAACTCATCATCTGTTTTTCGTTCACCTGATAAAAGTAAAAGAAAACAAATAATATTTACTTTTTTTGCAAACAACCGAACAGCAGGAACAACAACAGAAACGAGAACGCCACTTAAAAATCAGTGGAATCATAACAACAACTATTCCACTATATCATGACATTTATACATACAAACAGCCATGTACATATCGATATTCTTTTCTAATGTTTAATCAAACTGTTATCACATTACGGCTGGTTCAAATTTACTACACTTGATTTTATTTGAGAAAAAATCTATCAATCTTAGCAATAACAACAGTAAGAAAAATTAAAGCAAATAAGAAACAACTTCTCAATTCTGAACTCAAATCAGCACAACAGAACAAGGCCAGGCAAATATTTAACAGATATATGCTACTTAACATTGCTACAATAATAAAACCTTTATTAAAGCGAACAACAATACCATTCTTACAATGGGGAGAGAGAGAGTGCGACTGTGAGAGCGGTGTCGTCTGAATGCACTCGTTTGTTGTCCACCTCCTAGATATGTGTAGTTCTGAGGGTTAAAAATTAAATGCCATTTCTGTGATACTTTATTTTTGTTGTTGTTATTGTTTTTACTCTCCCTGCAATTGTTGTTATTGTTTTTGTTTCTTTAGCTACGTTCGTTTCTATTTCATAAAATCAAATATTTTATCAGTAGAGAATCGTTGTCGCCGACCGCCACCATAACCTTATCCCGTTTACATTCGTTTTCTATTTTGTTGTTATTTTTTAAATAATAACAATAATTTTTCATACATTGTGTTGTTAATTTGTAGAGAAGTTTACTTGAGTGATTACTTGAACGTGACATTGGTCATCACGTTCAGTTTTTCATCTTAATTATAATTTCTATTCGAGAGCAGACATTCTCCGTTCCGTCATTTTTTACCCCCCAAAAAATAATTAATTGGTGTCAAATATTATTTTTCGTAAATTGTTCGTTTATTTATTTGGTCGCCATTGCATGAATTGGTGAGTACAGAGTTAAGTTCTTTTTGTGTGGTATTTACTCTCGTTTGTTATAGTTTCATACAAACCATAAACGAAATTTAAATAGTGTTACAATACATGACAAATTGTTTTATATTTTTTTTATCAAAATAAAATAGATTATATAGATAAAAAATTAATTCATTAACAAATATGAACTTGAATTAATGTGTTTGACAAATTCTTTTTGTTAATCCATAATATCCATAAAAACAACTAAGTTAGAAATATTAGTTACTAGGCAAGCCGGGTCTTCTATTTATATACCCTGGGAGTTGTGTATATCTGATATGTGGATCATGTGAGGCAATGGGAAGTTTTTTTCTGTCTCAAGAGATCATGATTTCAAATATTTGGTGAATTGATTTCAGAATTTTTATAAATTCTCATGAACCTTCTGAAATATTAACAAATGTACCATGGTTCTGTATCCCAAGATTGTAATATTAATTTTAAGTCAATTGAAGTCAGTATAGCCACATCTGTTCTGACCGGTCAATAGAAACATGATTTTAGATCTTCATCATATTGTAGAAATATATTTCAAGATCTATTGAATTTAAAGGTTTTCATATCAACTATTATGCTATGGGAATTTTGTCATTCTGTTCTGAACACGTGGAAATATGGGCTACTGTGGGCCAGCAACCCATTTTTTTTTTACAAAAAAGTCCACTGGAAAATTTTATATCATTATGTGTCACGGTTTACAAATAGCATAAGGTCAAAGTCAAAATCAAAGGTGCATCTTTAACATCAAAAATTCCTGAACGGAACCTACGAAAGCCAAATTGCACATAATAATAAAGAAAACCTGTAAAATGTATCGAATTTTTTCTTTGTTTCTTTCCATTTTTAACACCCTTTAAATCACAACTGAATGTACCAAACAAAACACAGCAAAATATTTTTTTATTGCGAAATGTCACCCTTCCAACGAGCATAAATCTGAAATTGCGTGATACAGTTTTCTTGCAAAAAGTCACTTCTCTAATTAATTGTCATATTTTCCATACCGTAATATGATTTATTAACGGGGAACTAAACAAAGGCGTTATCAGGATCTCGTCATTAATCCCTATCTTCAACATTTTTTGAGATATTTAAATATCATAATTTTTACCAGAAATTATCGAAATAGATTTTTAGATCTTCACATATTACGTCCGAATTATTTATGTTTGTTTATCTTATTTCATATATCAAAATGTTTTATGCATTTCAATTTATTTCATATAAATTATAGTTGGGATAACACTGTAGCGCCCTCTAGTAGCAAATCCGCAAATTTCCAAATTAAAACCCAACTATTTGTTCTATGCAACATGCAAATAACCGGTACTGTCGATACACCCCTAACAAGCCACCAAAAACACCACCGCCACCCCTTATTCATAGTGGCTGTATTGTTTGTTGTGGATTTATCCACAATCTCCATCACTGCCTCTCCCCCAAGAACAACTTTTTAACATAACACCAACAACATGATGTCTCTATTTGACACAAAACAAAAGAGAGCATGTGACTTGAGGAGTATAACATTACAATGTAACCGATTACATTAACCGCCTCCTTTTGTCATCCACTCATCTATATTCATCCAATTGGTTTGTAATGAACATGAAGTTGTTGTTGTTCTTCTTGTTATTGCTGCTGTTCATTCTCTTGTGCATTTTTTGAGTGTATCCGTTTCAGTGACAGCACAGAATTAACATTTGTAGTTTTATTATATGAGAGAGAACTGCCGATGGCGGGGGTACCCCCATAATTCCATTCGATGCACGAATTTTGATATTTGCTGTTGTCAATGCTATGCAAGAGAACGAGAGTTGGATTTTTATTGAGTATCTGTGTGTGGTAGTTGGTTTGTACATAACATTGATTGCAAGAGGGATGTTCAATGCATCCTATGTTATTGTTGTTGGGGTTCGTTTAACTCTATTATGTTCGCTCCCTGGAATTTGATTTTGATTTTAATTTGACTGTTTCTGTTGTCGTGGCCCGAATGATTTGTGTGTCTGCACAGTGGTAGCAACGACGTCTTACTCGACGTTTTTCTGGAGAGGCAAGATCGAGTGGCCTTCTATCCTTTCATAGAGAAGACCAAGGGGTTTTCAACATGTTTTCCAATAAGATAAGCTATTTTGAAATATCCGATATTACTGTAGGATTCACTGGAAACTATGCTATTACTAAAAATTTAATAATATATACACGTTATGGCTATGTGTAAATTAGGATGACACTAGTTCCAGTTATTTCGTTTATCTAAATCTTTTTGATTCAGTCGTTCATTTTTGTTGTCGTTCACATGGTTCCTTCTAAATGAACAATTGGAACGTTCATTAGGGTCTTTCCATACATTGACCGAATTCACCAAGATTTTATGCAAAATCAAAGTTATACTTGTGCCAAAGATACCACTATCTCATATAGATCTTGCATTATGAGTTAAAGTTGAGCCGCTCCAGAACTCACTCGTTCAAAGGAACTATTCCACAAAAGGAACGATCAGTACTAGTTGCAGATCTTTAGTTCATTTAGTTCCTTTTGTTCCAGGTGTTAATTTTTTTGTTTCGTTCACCAAGTTCCTTTTGATACAATCGACCATTTAAATCTCACCGTTCATTGATCGAATTCGCCAGGGTTTTTTGCAAACCCGAGTTTATGTTGGTGCCAAAGATGACGCTATCTCATGATATATCTCATCTGGATCTTGCATTATGATATTAATGTTCAGCCGCTCCGGAACCCATTCGTTCAAAGAACTATTCTCAAAAGGAAATATCGGTACCGTTTGCAGACCTTTATTGAACTAAGTTCCTTTTGATCCAATCATTTTTTGGAGCTTTTCGTTCATTGACCGAATTCGCCAGGATTTCATGTAAAATCGAATTTATGTTGGTGCCAAATATGTCTCTATCCCACGATATATCTCATATGTGCTGCCCCGGAACTCACTCGTTCAAAGGAACTATTCTGCAAAAGAAACGATCAGTACTAGTTGCAATTCTTTAGTTCATCTAGTTCCTTTTGCTCCAGTTGTTAATTGTGTTTTCGTTCGGATTGATACATTTGTTCATCTAGATCTCATTCATTGACCGAACTGAAATGTACCAAGTTAAGTTAATGAAACAAGAGTGAATCGAAAAATATCAAATCGTTTCAAGAATGAAATTGTCCAGCTCTACTGTTTTCGGACGAACTTCGGCTTTGAGGGAGCTGCAATGAACTCTTGTCATGATTATTCACACCTAATGTTATGAAGATGTTTATGAATTAATTCCGCCATCTGACTTTCCATTGAAAATGTCGGATGACGCCACTGAGTCTAGTATTTTCTCAAATTGTGGGTCTTCAATAGGTTACAAAACAAAGCGACAATTTGAAAAGAACAAGGTGTCCTCTATAGGATCGAAGAGCCAATATGTCCCCTATAAAAGACCCTGGGGGTCTTTTTTATATATAGTGGGTCTTTTTTTAGGCTAGAATACAAATGGGGCTTCTATAGTCACATTCTTCTAAAATACCAACGAGTCTCCTTTATGGCCTTTTACAGTTTACAGGTCTTTGGGAGTGATAGCGACTCTTCGATGTCTTCAATTCATATTTAATGAATTTCTAAGAAAATGTTGACAGGATAATCGCCCCTATGTTTATTCAATTTTTATGATGCATTTATGTTAATGACAAATACTGTCCTCAGCACACATGTGCGTGTGTGTGAGCATAACACCCATTGCTGCTGTTGCTTGTCTATTATTGTGCCTCTTTGGTACCTTAATGTTATTGCACTGTTGTTCACTTTGTGAAATGTTAAGCGCTGTGGTGCTCGCTCTCTCATGTTCTCTCACTCTCTCCTGCCAGTGGATTTTCCCACAATGAGATTTGTTTGTGAATAGTGTTTTTAGTCTCCTTGAACGTGTCTGACTGTAAAAATGTTTTGTGAAAATAATGCGGTGTTCGACGTCTTAGTTGCGTGTTTTCTTACTTCGTGAATTTATAATTTTTTTGTTTAAGTTTTATTTTGTTCGATTTTTTGAGTTTTTCCAATTTTCGTTAAAAAATAATTTTTTGGAAACAAAGAAAAAATTAAATATAGAAATAAACCTATATAAAAGTGTCTATAATAAAAAGAAATAAAAAACAACAAAAAATTATCATCCCCTCATAAAAGAAGTGGGTCTTTTTTCTGTCTGATTAGTGGCCGTGAATGTGGATTTTGCCGTCGTAGTCATTCTTCGTCGTTGTTTTTCGCCATTGTGTTTCGGTTCTTATTTGTCGTATTGGAAAACGAGCGGGGAAAAATAAAGAATTTTTGTTTTATGAAAGAATACATATTAAAAAACAAAAATGTAAGAAATTGGAATTTAGTTAACAATAACAAAATGTGAATGACATACATATAAGAAAATATAGAAAGAAATTATTAAAAATTATAGCAAGGAGACAAAATATGGCCTGGAAAAAACATTTTAAAAAAAATATATGAATTGTTAAAAGAAACTATTTCCCCAGTGTTAAGTGTTGCAATCAATTAATAAACAAGCTCTACTTTTAATTAAATAAATTCTTGTGAGAGAGTTTTAAAAGAACCTCAGAGAGAAGGAATAAAGTAAAGAGAGAGCAATGTGTTATACTGTAATTAACAAAAACTAAACCAAATCAATTATCTTTTTTTGAGCATGGCTTAATAAACTGTTATAAAAACATAATTACAACGGAACTTGTGGAATCTCAGCTTAACAAAGAGAGAAAGAGAGCGAGTAACCATACAAATATGAGTATGAGAACCATAATGCCTAAACAAAGAGATCTTCAAAGTGTTAATTGTTATATGAAATGTGTGAAAAGTGTTATAAATCAGATCAATAATAATTGATTAATAAATGAAATTAAAAAAAAAACAAATTGGAAACATAAAATAATAATAAGAGTGAACAAATATATAATAAAAAAATAATTATTTACAAAATAAATATTTATGAAATAATTAAAAAAGTGAATAAAACAAAAATTAAATAATATTATATACAAGAAAAATATTTATGTAAAATAAATTTAAACGAAACCAAAAATTAAAACTTGATATTATATAATAAACAATTTATACAAAATAATAATAGAATCCAAATGCTTTAACAAACTCAGCGCAATTTTTTTATTTAAAAAAAAAATAACTCATAACATCTTTATAAGAAAATTATAATAAAATAAAAAAAAAACTAAGTAATGAAAAAAATACAAAAATACACAAAGGATGTAATAGATTAATAAGAAAATCTATAATAAATCGTAAAAAATATTACTTGCAAAAAGAATAAATTTGAAAAAATAATTTGCGGAATTGAATAACAAAAAACTGACAAATAATTAAAAAAAAAATAAATAAAAAAAATGTACACAAAGGAAAACCAGAAATTATAACAAAAATTAAGTGAATATATAAAAATCAACGATATAATTGAAAAAAAAGTAAAACAAATTATATGAACCAACATATTTGAAACTCAAACAACATTTACATGAGAATATGTGAAAATAAATAACTTGAAATATAATGAAAATATCTCATAACAAAACTTCTTCAAATTTCAAAAAATAAATAAATAAAAATAATGAGATTTTGAAATAAAACAAAACTCAAGTGTCCCTTGAAGAACAAATTTAAACGAGAAACACCAACAAAATGAAAATGTTTTAAGAAATTCTCCTCAATTATTATTATCCCATTAACTTGGTCTTCCATTACCAAAAATTCCATTTAACATAAATTTCAAAATTTTGAAATTGAAAATAATTTTTTATACAAAAATACAACAACTGGTAATTTTTTTTAATTACTTATTTTTAAAACACTAATATGGACGATAGTATTGTCAAATGGATTAAATCACTTTATGTTTCAGAGGCGAAAAAAAATAAATTTAGCATTTTGTTTGAAAAAAATGACTGTTTCTGGAGTGTTGAAACAAGGTTGTATAAAAATTTATTTATTATTTTGAACATATTTCGAAATAAAGGCATTGAATTTCAAGAAAAATTCTTCAAAAATATTAGAATTGGACAATATAGTTATTCAAGCGGTTCGATGTTTCCTCAAAAGGAACTACATCCAACATTTAGTTCCACAGTTACTTCACATCGCAATCGTTCACATCGCTAATTCCTTCAATGAACCAAGTGAACAATGGCATCAGAATAACCTTTTTAAACTAGAGCAAAAAGGAACGATTGGAGCCAAAGGAACAAAAGAACAGGAACTAGTTTATTTTGCAGAACAGTTCATTTGAATTAGTTCGTTCCGGAATGATTAAAGTTTTAGTAAATATTCATAGGTTCCATGTTCGTAAGTTATGACTGAAGCGTTTTACTATTTCCAATTAATTGGATCTTCAATAGTGTTATATTGACAATCCTTTAGGTTAAACCCTATACCCTTCTATTTTCACTTGGCTTTCCAATTGCTCTTTCGCAAAAAGGTTGAGGACTCAAATATGCTTCTGTATGATAATTTAAACTGTTAAAACATTGCTAATTCCTTGAACCAGGTGAACAATGGAATGACCTGTGTAAGCGAGAGCAAAAAGGAACGATTGGAGCCAAAGGAACTAGATGAACAAAAGAACCGGAACTAGTGACTATCGTTCCTTTTGCAGAACAATAATTTGAACTACTGTATTTTTCTTCACATGCAAAATTCGAATTTTCCGTTATTGATTTGAATCAAAATTAATGTTTGATCCTTTACATTTGTCAACTGACATCTCAAAATCAATGTGTTTCTACCAACCCAACTCGGCTAAAAATATTTCTTTTCCAAAATCTATAGTTGTATATAGAATATAGTATCTAAAAATGGAATCACTTTTGGTTCATATAGAACTTCAACTTCAACATTTCAAAACTTTCAAGAAAAATGAATTTCAAAACCTTCTACGAAAAAGTCGAACTCGTGAAGTCAATCTTGTATTTTTTGTATAACCAGTTTTAAAGATGTAAAATTAACTAAATCTATTAAAAAAAGATATACTTACCTTATGCCTTATCCATTTGCCACTATTATCGTCGATATTTTTTTTTTTATTTTATCCAACAAATTATGAGAACTTTTGGGTCATTCAATTGTATCTATTTTTAATTATTTTTTTATTAATTTAATACATACAGTATGTAATTGATATTTATGGATTAACCTGCGAATAACGAAATAATAATGCAGACATTTTTTTCAAGTATAACAATATGTTTATATGCTTACTCATCACACAAAATTCTGATCTTATCTTTATTGTTTGTTCTATATTCTATCATATTTTTATGTCCCAAGAAAATAAATATTTTTCGAAAAAAAATATATATCCCTAGTAAAAATGCATTACAGATTGGGTAAGATAAACAATACTTTTGTTATCTGCATAAAATCCTATGGAATCACAAAATGTATTACCTGCACAATTTGGTCCTTCGAGTGAAATAGATCACAATGTAATTGGCCGTTCGACAAGACTAGAATTGATTGATTGAGATATCAAATAGTTTTTATATATATATATAAAATACTATGGAATGAAAAAAGTCATTGTCTGACCAATTTGGACCTTCGCATTAAGTGTAACTTCCTAAATTCATTTAACCATACAAAGTACAACTAAGTACTCTTTTAATAGTTATTTTTTCATTCTTATTAGTCCTTCGAGTAAGAATTACTCATTGTGCTATTGGTCCTTCGACTATATTTTCATATCAAAAGTGTGTTTCTATTTTCGTCTTCTATTAAGAATATAACACATTATTTGTAACGACCCAAGTATATCATTAAACAAAATAAGGTAATTCCTCAATAATGAAATTTTTTTTAATTGTGGTTGGTCCTTCGATTAAGAACATATTACAATAAAAGTGGTCCTTCGACTACATTATTACTTCAACTGTGTGATTAACTCTAATTTGCTCCATTTACAAATATTCATAACATATATGAAATTTATATTTTTAATAAATATATTGATCGGCAAAGTCTAAACAAATACCTGCAAAGAAACCTAATTTTGTACCAATCTAAAGGTTGAGGAAGTGCATTTTAAAGTTTTCTTAATTAAAATTTTCAATTAAAAATTCGGTAATTAATTTGAACAATTTACCCCAGTTCTTCTGCTTAACCCCAAGGTCATTTATTAATTTTTAAAAAATATAATATTTCGAAATACTTGAAATACGATAAATTGACTGCAGTTCTCCCATAGATAGCAACCCAGCTATTATCAGTACGACTCATAATGCCATAAAAATATATATTTTATCTATATTTTTTTCCAAAATACACTGAAAGAAAGCTGTCTAACAAAATGAAGTATAAAAATAATAATAAACTATTTTAATTTATTGTTGTGTGTGAAATAAAAGTAATCAGAAATAAATTTCTATTCAACATTGAAAAGTTTGACTAATGACAGGTATTCGATTTTTCATATCTCTACTTGTTTATCAGCCTAGCATATTTTCTTATTTTTCTGTTTCACCTGTTGTCCGCCCACAGTTTTGTAAGTTTATTTTTTATATTATTTATAATAAATTGCTAATTAGATAAGACCACTTGTGTGAGCCATATTCTTGTTTTTTTTTAGATAAGGTTTTACTATAGAAGAAAATAGAAGTCAAGTAATTCACAAAGGTGAAGTATTTGTCATTTCATGTAGTTTTATTTTAGTAGTAGTCATGATACTACATTCGGAATTTCACAGGTAGATAACAAATATTGCAATGCATTGGGAATTTTTGTAGATCAGATGGAAAAATAATAGTTAAGGGAAATTTATTTTGTTTATACAACATTTTTATTATTTTTGGTCCTTCCAGTAAGAATTCGTTACAGTGCTATTGGTCCTTCGATTACATTATTACATTCAATGCACGATATTATGTTCTTCTTTTATTCAAAATTTATCTCATTAACTGCGACGACCGAAAATATCATTAAAAATAAGTATTCGTTTGAAAAACATTAAATTTTTGATTTTTTTGGTCCTTCAAGTAAAAATATCTTACAGTATTAGTAATCCTTCGACTACATTGTTATTTCAAATGATTATTATTATTATTTGCTTTTTCTATTAGAAATTTATCTAATTAATTACAATGGCCAAACATATGATCAAATATATTTAAATATTCACTCAAAGCATATATTCAATTAGTAATTGATTTTGGTCCTTCGAGTAAGAATATACTACAATGTTATTGGTCCTTCGATTACACTGAATTATAAACTTTTGATATTACACAGCTTCTATTTGATATTTCCTATAAATTTATTTCACTTCAATATAATTTTTCTTCTCACACAAAAGCCATTAAAATAAAATTACCTTCCATAGTCCACCATTGTAGGTCAAATTTATTTACTTGAAATTGTTTAGACCTCCAGAGATGAACTATTTTATTATTTTTGCTTGCTTACACCAGCTAAATGTTTGAAATTTTTTTTCTAAAAAAAAAACATTTATTTTCCCAAATATAAACAAAAATATATACATACATATTTTACAATGAAGAAATGTTCTTGAAAGCTTTTTTATGTGCGCGATGTTTTCTACATAAAAAACGAGCATAACTTAAATATGACCATCTGGTCGAACTTTTAAATTCTACGAACCGAAAAAAACACCATCACCATTCAACTTTTTTTTTCGCCTTTTGGACTCATCTTTTGGGGGGATCATTGAGCATAAAATAAACAAAAGCTAATGCTCAGGGTATCGTGAATGACTTCCCAAAACATTCACTGTTCGTTTTCCTCCCTTGTGTAATAAACGCTTTATCATATCAAGTCCAAAACTCATGATGCTGTGTGTATTCACTAGAATTATTTTGCTCTGGCATCATACCATTCCGAAAACATCCACTCGACAAACGAAATGCCTTTGCCAGCCAATGGATATGCCGCCGCTGCAATCGGACTTTGATGTTGGACCTTTGAAAAATTCGTTGAAAAAAATAGAAAATTAAACCTAGCGAAGTGAATTGTATTCTCATCTCTATTTCCAACCACAAATCGGCAGCAGCGGCAACATATTTGTGAATTTCCGCATTTTTTTGTTGCCGATGCTGCTGTCGCTTTTAAATTGTTCCTAATAGGTGGCAGTGGTGTGGACTCCGCTTTATGGCTCTAGTAGAACTGCTGGCTATTTTTTAATACAAAAATATTTATTTGCTAACTTTTGAACTTTTCCCGGTGCCATGGCTTTAGATTTTTTTTCATTCGGCAGATGTTTAATAAAATAACTAAAAAAGTGGATTTGAAATTAAAAAAAGAAGAAAAAATTTCTATGAGAAACGAACAAAATAAAATTTTCTTAATTGTTTTTGGTCCTTCGAGTAAGACTATGTCACAGTGCTATTGGTCCTTCGATTTCATTATTACTTTAAAAATCTGATTCTTTTTTTACTCTATCAAGCATATAGCATATGGATTGATTTTGGTCCTTCGAGTAAGAATTTGTAAATCTTAAAATGTTATTGATTTTGGTCCTTCGATCAGGAATATGTCACTGTAATATTGGTCCTTTGACTTTATTTATTTTTGGAAAATGTTCATACAGAAAAAAATTGTCACCAGCTACAAAGTATTGTTTCTATATAATTTTCTCACAGATTTCCTCTAAGTAGATGACCTGTTTGATCCATTAATTGATAGATTCCCGTCATTCTGTCTTTTATTTTAATTTCATGCAAAAAGGTGTAACCCCTCCTCTACAATTTAAGGCACGTATGTAGGCCTCCCATTTTATTACCAAACAGTTGGCATTTCCCAGTAAGTTTTTCTTTCCTTTTTTCTCAAGTTTTCCTTAAACGATTTTGGTGTAAACAAATTGTATTTTAAATGTGTGTGCTCAACAACACATTTGGCAACTTTGCAAACATAAAAACTGTATTTTGCCCCCAAAAGATGCATGCAGGCGGCGGCATTCGATTCTATTTTGAATTGCAATTTGCCACAGAAAAAAACTTGGCACAAATGGTTGCTTTCTTAACATCGGCAGCAGCAACATCTTCAAAATCTCTTAAGAAAAACCACACATATCAGATCGTACGTAAGCCTGTCTGTCCGCATGGTTTTATAGTTTTTATTATTTTCTTCTTTTCCCGTTGACCGAGCAAAAATACTACTACGATAGTGTTTTCCTGTACTCCATATATTTTTTGGGGAGAAATTTTCGCTTTTTATTTGGAGTATTGTATATGCGGGTCTCATGGCTGGTGGTGGTTGCTACAATTTCTGTTGCTGCAACACCGCATAATCTAGGCCAAGAAGTACATTCAACTCATACCCTGCCACACTCCTACTACCACAAATACACACTGTTCTTCTTCTGTGGTGGTGGTGGCAGTATTGGTCCTGTAGCCCCACCACCCAACAATCGCGATATGCTGTGTATTTTTATTGTTGCTTTTTGTAATGGAAAAAAATAAGTCAACAAATGCCGCCATCATAATTTGCTGGGTTTTATTGTTGCAACATCGACAGTTAACCACAGAAAAAACTGCAATGTTTTTCTCTTCATCCCCACAAGGGGTTGCGGGGCAGCAGGAATCATTGGAGAAATAATCTTAAAAGTTTAATGGAATATCCGGCAACTTTTTTCCACTTTTTATTGAGTTCGAGTTTTGTTGGAAATGCAGATAACAATAAAATTGAATTCCTGTAAAAATAGTCTCCAAAGGATAGGAATAAACTAATTCGAATACAAAAATTATGGCACACTTTGATGAATAGCGGATTTGATTTTAGAGCTCCTAAAAGTATGCACCATTTTTTTTTGTAGAAATAAAATAATTCTCATTTTTTTTAAAGGGCAAATATTGATCCTCAAGTCCGAGGATTTCTTCTACAGAAAAAAGTAGTCTCCATTTTCTAAGGATTTTTGAAAGAATGCACTAAAAAATGGTGCATACTTTCAGGCGATCCAAAATTAAATCTATTGTGCATCAAAGTGTTCTCAAAAGCTGATTATCAAATGCTTGCACAGATGAGAGAAGCTTCTATAGAAAAAAATTCCTCAGACGATGAGGACCAAATTTGTCTCAGAGGACCAAATGCCAGGGAACCAAAAATACTTCTGGTCCTGAGGACCAAAAATGCCTCAGAAGCAGAGGACCATGCCTCCGATGTTGAGGGCCAATTTGTATTCTTTATGTAAATAATATCTCTGAAGGACTAATTTTGTTTCCCATATAAAAAGTGCCTCAGAAGCATTTTTAGGATAAAAAATGGCTCATAAGCTGAGACCATTTTTTCTATTTGATGTTTCTGTAAAAAATATTCTGTGTTAACAAGTGCTGGTGCCGCTCCATTTTCCATCTACTTATCTGTTGACGGATTTTTCCGTTTTACCCTTAATCTGTTGCGAAGCACTTTTTTATATTTCAACATATTTATATAAAAGCTTACTCCTCACAACAATTGCCGCCCATATAAAATAATATATATAATTCCTATAAGCTTTTTTCCCCCGAGAACAATTTGTTTATTTTACGAATTTATATATACACACATATTGTATATGGAACACTCAACCTCAATCTGTTTATATCCAGGGCTAAACATTTTGTCTAAATCCCTTTTTTATTTACAGTTTTCAACTCAACTGTACCGAAAGACATACAAAAAAATCCACATTAAATTAAAATACAACAACTACTCTCATGATAACAATAAAATTCGAGGTGTGCTGCGGCGCAATTCTCCAAAAATATCAAAAGTTCAAAATGTGATTGAACTTCTTCAACGTAGTCTTCTGCATCTATCCTCCCGACTTCTTTGCGTCGCTATAGTTCACTTTGGTTGCTTCATTCTATTCCATGGCTCCTGTGTGTATGTTAGCAATTTGTTTTGTTGTTGTTGCTCTCGAGAACAACAACAACAAAATTGTGCACTATTTTATGCAGTACATAATGTGTTCTGCCACTTCACAAGAACTTTTTATACAGTGAGGTTTGAAAATGGGTATATATTCATATACACAATTTTATTTCATTGTCTTCAGTTTCTTTAGATAATGTTTTAAACTTAAATAAAAATTTGTTTAATTTGTATTTAATGTTTTTAAAGAGTGCTTATTCACTTTTGGATCTCTCTGTATATTGTTATGCTAATGTTGCTGCTGCACATGCTGTGAGAATACCAAACGAAATTTTACCCAAAACACTAATTCATTGTCTATTTGTATTCTAATTTTGTTATTGGATCGCTGACATTTTCAGCATGTGTTTACCTAGGCTCGATAAATTGACAGTGGTTTCGGGTGAGATATTAATTGGCAGATTCGAATGTTTATGGATGTAAATAATATATTAATATATATTATTGGTCATTCGACTTCATTATTGGTTCAAATGCGGAAAAATCGGAAAATCCTCCGACTTTTTTCATAGAAAAATAAGACTCAGAAATAAGGATGATTTTTTCTTGATCAAAAAAAAAAAAAAAAAAAAACTTCAGTAGAACTGAGCCAAAATTGATTCTTCTCAAGAGATTTGAGGCCGAATTAATTTCTATAGAAAAAAGTCCAATGTACGGATTTTTTTCTTTGTTAAAACTGTTTGATTGATTTTTTGAATAAATATCCATCGGAGGACATTTTCATGCGGCTAATCAGCTTCTTGAATTTGATTTGCCTGAAATCATGAATCACTTTTAAATATAAACCAAAGATACGCCTGAAAGTAGGCATCATTTTTATTAAAAAAAAATTTTCAGAGAATAGATCTGAGTTTATTTCTATAGAAACAATTCTTAGAAATTTTTTTATATGTAAGATCCCGTTTTTTTTTCTATAGAAAAAATTATTGATTGATTTTTACTAATATATATGCTGAGGAATACTTCAAGCGGCTTATCAGCTGAATATGCGTTTGATTTGCCTGAAATCATGCATCACTTTTAAACAGAAACCAAAGATACGCCTAAAATAAGGCATCATATTTATTAAAATAATTTTTCAGAGAGAGTGTCTGAGTTTATTTCTGTAATTCTTCTTAAACCTTTTTTTTATAGAAAATGTTTGGTCCTCCGTTTTTTGTCTATTGGAAAAAAATTGGTCATCCGCTTTTATAGAAAAAATTGGTCCTCAGATTTTTTTATATATATTTTTTTTCTATAGAAAAAAATGTAGTCCTCAGCATCTGATGACTTTTTTATAGAAAAAATTTGGTCCCCAACTAATGAGAACTTGTTTTTCTATAGAAAAAAATGGTTCCAGCTTCTGATGACTTGTTTTTCTATGGAAAAAAAATTGGTCCTCAGCTTCTGAGGATTTTTTTGTCTATGGAAAAAAGTTGGTCCTCTGCTTTCGAGGACTTTTTTCTAAAGATAAAATAAGATGCATTTTTATAGGAAAAATTGGGTCCTCAGCATTTTATGAATTTTTTTTTTTGTATAGAAAAATGTTGGTCCTCTGAGCTTCTGAGGATTTTTCTATAGAAAAGAGTGTGGTCCCCAGCTACTGAGACTTTTTATAAAAAAAAAACAAATTGGTCAACAGCTTTTGAAGATTTACCAAAAAAAAAAAAAAAAAAAATTGGTCCTCAGCTTTTGAAGTTTGTTTCCATGGTCCACTGCTTCTTAGGCATTTTTTTCTATACAAAATTTAGCTGCTCAGTTTTGACTTGCCTAAAACTATGCACTAGTTAATTATGAATTTTTCCTCCTGAGGATGTTTTGTAAGACAAAATTTGGTTTGGTCCTTAGATTCTGGGGATTTTTTCTTGTACCTCTTCTTTTGGTCTTTACATTCTGAGGGATTTTATCCAAAAAAACAATTGGCCTCAGCTTCTATACAAAAATTGTGTGCTCAATTTTGGCTTGCCTAAAACAATGCACCACTTAATTTGGTCATCATCTAATGAGGCATTTTTTCTTTAACAAATTTTTTACATAAAAAATTCAGCTGCTATTTTTTGCTACTTGCTGCTGCCTAAAGCTATGCACCACTTTTTAACCGTTTTTATTAAAAACCAATTTTTCCTCCAGGCTTCCTTACCACTGTTCCCCCTGAGATATAGTGTTTATGTATGCGTACTAATTATCACTGTAGTTGAACAAAGTAAACATTTTCTTCTTACCTTTAAAAATAAACCACAAAAATTAAAAAAAAACGAAACGAAAAGAAAATAAATTGAAAATATACGAAGGAGAACATTCTCGCTAGCTATCTGTCAATGTTTATTTGTTTATGTGTCCAATTGGCATAAACATAAAATAGCCCATACTTTACGCCATGTCATTCATCCAATGGGTTGGAAGGCATAGACGTGGAAAATCTACCATAGATTTTTCTAAGAAGATATATCATCCCATAGAAAAATATGCCGCTACGCCCCTGTTTGAAATTCTATGCTATCGTTGTAGTAATGGGTTCCAATTGTAATTGATTGTTGTTTTCAGTTTCAAAATGAAAAAACGAACGAACAACAACAAATTCTAAGCGTTTTGAATCTGTTTAATGTGTATTTGAAAAAATAATGAAGTAATGACCATGATGAAATTTTTACAATGTGTATGGTTCCAGCAGCAGCAGTATTTCCCCATAGCAGGCCAGTGCGTTCGCTTGGTTAGTCATGGTTCTTAAAAATTGCGTTGCTCCTCGTTTGTTTGTCGGCTGTCGTTAAAAGCGTTTTGCAATTGCAAATCGATATGTATTTGTTCGTTTTTTTTTTTTTCATACAATTTCTGTTTTGCATCAACATATTTCATCGTCACGTTGTTGTGAGTACTCGAAGAACGACCTCCCTTCTTGTAGCATTGCGGCGACGGCTCCTCTTGGGTGTAGTTTGGTTTTCTCGTTGTTGTTATTCTTCCTTTGCATCATCTCGGCATGGGTATTGAATTGAAAAACGACATCGAAATGATCTCATGCACGTTGTGTGTATTCTACTTCTTCTTGCAACAAGCCGAGGCACTTTGCTCGGGCACACAAGCAACTCTTTGACAATTTCAGTGCGAGTAGCAGGGGCTTTACACGCACGTTGCACATTGCCAATTGGGTGGATGGGTAGATGGAGGCACGTTCTCGGTGCATGCGTTCACCAGAGTCACACAGCACAGCACCACACCAACTATATAAGTACAGTAACCAATCTGGTGATGTTATTGTTGTTGTTGGGGTTTTTCTCTTTTTTATAAGGCGTTGCGTGTGTCTCTTTGACTTCATCGACACTTTGGCGAAGCATCACAACTCAAGCAGGAACTCATAAAATATATGAGCTGTGCTGTGTGAAGGAGAGGTGGCTTCAGTCACCCCTCGGTTTTTTTGTTCTCTTCTTACTCCTCTTCGCTGAATTTGTGATGTTGATTCTGCTATTTGCCTTTTCAATTTCGTTATGGAACTCTTGCAATCGATAGAAAACATTATTTTTCGAACACTCATAAATATCTCCACGTACCGTTAACTCACGCATTTCGTATCGATTAGATCCAAACAGAAAGTAAACAGAAGCTACGTGAATAAATGAAATTCTCTGTGATTATTAATTTCAATATGGCATTGGTAAAACAAAATTCTGCGAAGCTCAGGACCTATTTAATTCTGTAGAAAAATCCTAGGAAATCCTTTATAGGAAACACTAAAAAATGGTCCACAGCTTTGAAGGATTTTTTTAAGAAAATTTGGATATCAGATTCTGAGGCATTTTTTCTAAAGAAAAAAGTAGTCCTCAGCCAATTATAAAAAATTGGTCCTCAGCTTCCGAGGATTTTTTCTATATAAAAAAATCGATCCTCAGCTTCTGAGAATTTGTTTCTATAAACAAAAATTATATCTATAAACAAAAAAATAGGTCTAAAGATTCTGAGTATTATTTTATATAAAAGTATTTGGTCTTTAAATTCTGAGGAATTTTTCTTTTATAGAAAATAATCATAGCGTCTGAGGCATTTTTGCTATAGAAAATAATTTGGTTATATGCTTCTGAAAATGTGTTCTTTAGAAAAAAATTGGTCCACATCTTCTGAGAATATTTTTTAAACAAAAAATAGCCCTTACTTTCTGAGAATTTTTTTTCTATAGAAAAGACATTTTTTCCATGGGATTTTTTCTATAAGAGAATTTTGGTCCTCAGCTTTTGGCCATTTTTTCCTAAAGAAAAAAAAATTTCCTCAGCTCCTGGGAATCTTTTTCTATATAAACTCATTTGGTCCTCAACATCAGAGGAATTGTTTCTATATAAAAAAAATTGGTCCTCATCTTCTAAGGCATTTTTCTACAAAAAAAAAAAAAAAATATTGGTCCACAGCTCCAAACGTTTTTTCTATAGAAAAATTAGTTCCACAGTTTCTGAAGATTTTTAATAGAAAAAATTAAGTCCTCAGCTTCTGAGCCATTTTTTTAAAGAAACAAATTTGGCTCCTTGGGCATTTTTTTCCTATATAAATAAATTCGTTCCTCAGCTTCTAGGGTTTTTTTTTCTATTAAAAATGGTCCTCAGCATATGAGACATTTTTTCTAGCATCTAAAGATATTTTGATTGAAACAAATTTGGTCCTCCGCTTCTAAGTGATAATTTTATAAAAAAAAATTAGTCCTCAGCATCCCAGGCATATTTTTCAGAAGATTTTTTTTCCATAGACAGCTTCTCAGAGTTTTTTTCTGTAGGCAAAAATTCGGTGCTCATCATCAGAAGTCTTTTTTCCTGTGGAAAAGAATTGGTACTTAGCGTCAGAGGCTTCTGAGGATTTTTTCTATAGAAAACGTTTGGTTCAGAGGATTTTTTTCCTTAGAAAAATATTTGTTCTGAGTATTTTTTTTTCTAAAGAACTAATTGGGTTTCAGTTTACAAGGATTTTTTTTTATAGAAAAGAATTTGGTCCTCCGCTCCTAAATTTTTTTCCATGAAAAAAATTTGTCCCCGGCATCAGATGATTTTTTCTATTAAGGATTTTTTTCATTTGAAAAAATTGGTTCTCATCATCTGTGATTCTCATCTTTGCCTTGAGTAAATTTCCAATTTCCCTTTCACCTGTTGTTCTGCTGTGATGTCTTACTTTTGTATCTTGTCTATTTCGCTTAGAATTTTTTCTTAAGTGCAGTTGTGTGTGTGCATTAGCCTATACATGTTTTTCGAATTTTTCCCATATCTCCCCATATTAAAGTGGATTTATATGTATGTAGTTCTGCTATTGATTGGTTTTCTCTATATAGCTAAATAAATGTTGTAATATGTACGTATGCATGTAGATAAGTGCCACGTAAGGATAATACGTGACATATACACACTCGCTCACAAATTCACTTAAATTTTTGTTTCCATGGCATTATCTTTTGGGCGACGAGAATCCATTTTTTGCCAAAGGCCATGGAATTTTTTTTGTCATTGATGGGGAACCGACCAATGAACTTGACAATCAAATACAGGGCAAATTGGAAAAATGACAACCGTTTATTAGAAGTAGCCATTATATGACAGAAGGACGCCTTCACACGATACGAAACCAAATATCCTATAGATACAAAACGTAAGAAAAAAAACTACCAATTATGTGGTTTATTGAGGACCTAAATTGCGATTGTTTTACTATAAAACCAATTTGCTTTAAATTTCCTATTTTATTATAATTTATTTTTCCTTCAAAGCCAATTTTTTTTGTTAAAATATATTTAATTCTTTGTCAATAATTTGTCCTTAAACCGTAGAACCCCGAAAACTACTTTAAGACTTGTCCAAGAGTCTTAAAGTCTCTGCCACTTATCTTAGCACGCCAAAAACTGTTTAGTTTTCCGCATTGTTTCTCTGTTCTTTGTCCACTTTTTTTTGTAGTTTTGGTCTTCTCCCTTGGCTAATGGCAAAAAACAAAATCGTAATCTTATAATTGGCCAGTTGCCAAAAACCGAAATAAACAAGGAAATGTTATCCTGATACCCAACCAACAAGCTAACACCTCAAAAAAGAAAAAAAGGCAGCACCAGTGGTTGGTTAGATATCCTTGGCTTTTTGTGTTGGTTATCCTTCATTTTAGGGTTTTTATTTTATTTTGTCTACAAGTCGTAAATTATATTGGCAGTGGACTTTGAGGAACATCCCTTAAGGAAAATGAATTGGTTAAAGAAACGCCACCATCACAGGATGTGGAATGGCCCCCAGAAGGCTTGCTTGTAAATAAGAGCCGAGTGCAAAGGACTAAGTAATTGAAGATGGATATGGGGTTAACTTAAAAGGAAGTTTTTTTTAAGGCTTTAAGTTTTATTTTAACAAAGAAAAAATTGATTTTTTTTCTTCTTCAAATCTTCAGAATCTTAGAACCCATTTTGTTTCATCTTTATGGAACCAATTCTTTGTGTAGAAAGAATCCTCTAAAGATTAGGATACATTTTTCAGTATAAAAATGCTCAGTAGCTGAGAACTATTTTTATAGAAAAAATCCTCAGAAGCTGAGAACCAATTTTTCCTATAGAAAAAAATCTCTAGCAACTGAGGATCAATTTTTTTCCTGTAGAAAAAAGAAAAAACTGCTGAAATTTTAGGGTTTTTATTTTATTTTGTCTACAAGTCGTAAATTATATTGGCAGTGGACTTTGAGGAACATCCCAAAGGGGCAACACATATATTTAAAAAGAACCCTACATTGTCACAGATGTGGAATGGCAACAAATGGTTATTTGTAAAGATAATACTAGAAAGTGCAAAGGACTAAGTAATTGAAGATGGATATGGACACAAATGTATAAAAGGAGTTTTTTTTAAGGCTTTAAGTTTTATTTAATAAAGAAAAATTTGCCAACATTTTTTTTCGTCCGTGTTTCATTTATTGGTGGTCATCAGCATCGTTAGTCGATGCAGCAGCAGCAATTTTTTTTTAAATTTCAAGAGAAGTTGAGGACCAATTTTTTTTCTATAGAAAAAAATGGCTTAAAAGCTGAAGAAAAAAATGCCTTAGAAGCTGAGGACCAATTTTTTTCTACAGAAAATAAAAATTCCTACGATGCTGAGGACCAATTTTTTCTTATAGTAAACAAGTCCTAAGAAGCTGAGGACCAATTTCTTTTTTCTATAGAAAAAAAGTCCTCAGAAGCTGGCGACCAATTTTTTTCTATAGAAAAAAAGTCCTCAGAAGCTGAAGATATTTTGGTGATAAGAAGCATTTTTTATAGAAAACAATTGAAGGCCAATTTTTATATGTAGAAAAAAAATCTTCAGAACCTTAGACCAATTATGTTCTACAGAAAAAATTGTCAGGTTTGATAACCAATTTGTCCATCTCCAAAAATTCTTCAAAAATAAAATTAAAAAAACACGCTTTTCAAAAATATAATGCAAAAAATTTCGAATGTACCTTCAAAATATAAAATATTTAGTCCATTCTTATAATTGTCCTTCAAAAATATCCTTTAAAAGCTTTTAGCTATGATAGTCCTTGAAAAAAGAACAATTCTTTAATAAATCCAATACCATGCCCAATTTGTCTCATAGATTCATTTTCAAATGAACACTTCTGTGATGGCTGTCATTTATGTGTTTCCCATAGAAAAATACAAAAAAAAAAGAAAACTAAGAAAACCCCGAACAAAGAAAACGACGAACACTAAGAAGGGACAACCAGCAGCAAAACAATAGCTGTCCTGTAAACGACGACGCATAACCCCTGCTCCTCTCCCCAAATAGTGACAAGGTAGTAGTGTGTAAATAAATGTGTATTGTGTTAGCTCCTCAAAGCAGAAATGTAACGTTTCTTTATCTTTGCAAGTGCATTTTGCAAGTGTTTTTCCTTGTTAGAAGACTTTTACTGACATTTACGCCATACCATCATGCTTTATTCTTTATTCATTCATTCAGTCAGTCAATTCTCTTTTAGTTTCACCCAGACTATTTCTTTCGCTCCTTTCTGATTTCAATGAACACTTGTGCGTATACTTTACGAAGGCGAAGGAGGTGGATGCGATGTGAATTTTTTCCTTTGTACTTTAACTAGATTTGTTTACATTAAACTAATACATACATACGTACTACATTCATGGAATATATAAGTATGTATTGTACGTGTGTCTACTTTTCCAGAATATATAAAATTTATTTCACACATGATTACCCGCATTCCGACCGACCCACTGCCTGCCCGCTCGCCCTCACTCGTATTTGTATACGAAACACAGCTATTCATTTATTATTTTGAAAATAAGCAGATGAAAAGTTTTATTTGCGTCAAAACAAAGTTATTCTTTGTTGTTGTTATTTTTGTATTATTTTAACTTAGATGTGGATACAGAAAGAAATGGGGGAATTTTGATTCAGTATTCATTTAATAGGAGGAAAAATCGATTTTAAATTAAAAAATATAAAAATTGGGGTTAAGGCAATTTTTACTATAGAAAATAGTCAGACGATTTTTTTTCTTTATAAAAAAATATATCTCAGAATTCACGGACTATTTTTTTACAAAGAACAATTTTTTAAATGAAGAAGACCAATTTTTTTCTATAGAAAAAATATTGAGGGTCAATTTTTTGGTCTACAAAAAAATCGACCGAAGCTGAGGTTCAATTTTTTTGCTTTACGCAAAAACCTCAGAAACCACTTGTAGAACAATTTTTGCTATTAAAGGAAAACCTCTCAAGCGAAAGACTATTTTTTTTCTATAGAAAAAATCCTCAAGTTGAAGACCATTTTTTTCTATAGATGATATTTTCAATATACGAGGACCAATTTTTTCTATATATAATAATCCTCAGAAAACAAGTACCTATTTTTTCTATAGAAAACATCCTCCCAAATTGAGATTGCTTGATTTTTATAGAAAAAACAAATCCAGAAAAAGGGGATATATTTTTTTCTATAAAAAAATATTTCTATGAGACAAATTCTTGTAACTGAGCACAATTTTTTCTTTCTTCTGAAAGTTGTGGACCATTTTTTTCAATAAAAATTGCTCAGAAACTAGGGGCGAAAATGAGGATAAAACTTATTTGTGTAGGACAAAAAATATTTCTGTAGGACAAATTCTTGTAACTGAGCACATTTTTTTTCTGTAAAAAAATCTTCGGACGATTTTTTGTTGCAGTTATCCTTTTAAAATTATCCAGGCGATGTCCACAGCAGTAATTAAAAACACAGTTTTATATTCGAGGGGTTGACAAAAACTTTATTTAAACAACACTTTAAACTTTTACAACACTCGTTACTATTACAAACTGAGCAGACGATAACAACGGAGAGCACGATACTTTACAACTGAGCGCAACTTTATAAACTGAGACCATGATCTATGGTTACTTCTCTTTTTATCTACTTCTTAACTTATTCTAGATAATTCTATTCGAGATAATTCTAGTTCTAGTTTCTTCTAATGATTACTCATGTATCTATTTTGATCTATATTCAAAGTAACCATTAATTACTTATACCTCTCATTGTAATTGATCAACATAGGGTTCACTAAATAAGATAAATATATGTGTTCCCAATTTACATAATTCACAATATTTGAAATTTTTTCTACAGAAAAAATCTCAGATGCTGAGAACCATTTTTTCTATAGAAAAATCGTCAGTAGTACTGAGATATTTATGTTGATTTTTCCTATAGAAAAACTCTTCTCAGTAAGTGAGGTTAAATTTTTTTAAGAAACTTTTTTTTCTTAAGAAAAAATCTTAGAAACTGAAGTTAAATTTTTTTCTATAGAAAAAAAATCCTAAGAAAATGAGGTTTTTTCTCTTAAGAAAAATCCTTAGAAACTGAAGTTCAATATTTTTCTATAGAAAAAACCACAGAATCTGAGGTTGCATTTTTTCTCTCAAGAAAAAATCTTCAGAATTTAAGGTTGAATTTCTTAAGAAAAAATGTTCAGAAACTGAGATTGATTTTTTTCTGTAGAAAAAAATTCTCAGGAACTGATTTTATGTCAAAAACTGAGGACCATCTTTCCCTAAGGAAAAAATGCTAAGGACCCATTTCTCTACAATAAAAGCTCCTTATTTTTTTCCTATAGGAAAAATGTCCAATAACATTATTCTTTCTACAGAAAAATGTCCTCAGAAGTTGAGAACCAAAAATCCTAACAAGTTTAAAACCATTTTTTCTACTAGTTCTCAGTTTCTGAGGTTTTTTGTCAGAGCTAGGGACCAATTACTTTTAATTGAAAAAATCTTTAGAATTTGTTGGAAGAAAAAAAACTTTCAGACCCTCAGACAATAATTTGTTCTATAGAAAAACATTTTTGAAGTAAAAAACCATTATGGAGACCTAATTCGGAGAAGCGGAGGACCAGTTTGTTCCTAATATTTTTGTTGGAAAATAACTCTATTTTATTTGAAATTCAGAAGTCCTTTGTCTTCTGCCCGTGTCATGCTGTTTTTGTTTTTTATTTTGAGCTTGTTATCCTCTAACATTTCCTCAATTTCCTGTTTTTGTTGCTGTTGTTGCTACTACTTACTTGAACTTTTATCATCCTGTTACTATCTGCAGTAAACATATATACAGACACATTTCATTATTGTTGCCTTTGTATATGTATGCAAGAAGAGAGGTAAGGTGGTGGCTACTCCTTTTTTAATAAACTTGCCCCTAATGTCCTCTTGGGCCCCATTGAAAAGCAATCCTTTGCATTGCAGCTCCCCTGCTTGCATCACTTCACTTTCTCAATGTGTATATTCGACTTTTTTGTGCAAAAAATATCCTTGAATTCTCCTCTCTGCTGCTCGCTCTGCTATTCCGAAAAGTGATTATGATGTTCAACCGTGCGTTATCCTTCAAACTTTCTCTTTCATTACATTTCGTTTACTGTAAACACAAAAACGAGCATCCATCCAGCCATCTAGCCATGGATACATTTGAAAAACGTCTCTATGTCTGGTGTATGCCGTCGCGTTTATCATGCAATTGTTCCCCGTGAGTTGCCATCCATTCATCCATCTTCCCATCCTTTGTATCCTGATGATAAATGAGCTGATACATAACTGTGTGGCAATCGAATGAATTTTCGTTTGTTTGTCTGTCGATGTTAGATGAGGGAGAAGTAAAGATATAAAAAATGCGCAATTTTCTACTCTTATTTTGATGATAGATGAGCAAATGAGCTCTGCTTGTTCCGTTCGTTGTCTGCCAGACAAGTTTTGAGAACTTTTTTGTTGATGTTGTTGTTTCGCGACTTCCTGAGGAAGAGAAGATATTAAAGAAATTTTAAAATTTTCGCATTGAATTGAAATTGATTTCTTTAAAATTTATGGAGGCAAAATTGTCGTCATTTTTTCAGTTTTCTTTCGGAATAAATTTTAAATAATTTTCTAATAATTATTATAGGATTTTTATTTCATTATTTTATTATGGAAATTAAAAGGGTCTATTTTTTTCTTTAAAAAATATTTTTATTTATTTTATTTCCCTTCCATAACTGCATATTTAAATCCCTTTTTAATATTGTTTTTATTTTGGTAATATTTTTTTCCTTTTTTCAAATTCCACTGTCTTAATTAATCATTCTCAAAATTTTTTATGATTTCAATCGAAAAATATTTCTATTACTACAAAATCCCACACACAATTTCCCTATAACACCTTAAAAAGTCGAACCAAACGCCCGCCGCCCCATAATGAAAATCCCATCCACCCACAATTTTTGGCAAATGCAGTCAACCAACATTAGCGGCCGCCGGGGTATTAAAACATTAAAAATAACACCTGCCAAATGAATGATCTATACAAACATGTATGCATACATATATATCGGAAGATGATAGATATTAAAATAAAAAATATATATGCATATATTTGAGAACACAAAAGAATATGTATATCGCTTCTTTTCTTCCGACCAATACCCTTCTTCTTACTTTCGATTAACATTCGATGGCAAACAATTTTTATGTTGACAAAAAATTTTGAACATTTTCAAAATGTTCTACATAATTTTTTCTTTATTTGTTGGGTATCGTAGAAAAGTATTTTTCCCCTGAATACTTTGACACCATAACATAAAATTCATTGGAATTTGTTGTTTTACTTCAGTCAGCTTGGCATCGTCGATGATCACCGAGACTCGTGTCAAAATCGAAGCAAAAACAAAAATTTGGAACAGATGATTTTCATTTTCTTCGTTATTTGTTTAAATAATAAACTTGAACTAATATTTAGGTAAATAAATTTTGTAGATGAATATATATTTGTATATATGTTTGTCTGGCTATCTCTGCTAATGGGTTATGTGGAACATGAGTAGAACGAAAATATGATTTTAGATTATGTCATGTAGGTTAACTATTCTAAAGGAGAAAAATATTTTTATACCCTTTGGATTTATAAAAAATAAATATATATATTATATAATATATATTTTTTTGAAGCCGAGTTACAGACGTGGATTTATTATTTTTCAAAGTCAATTTGTAGGCGTGGATTTATTAAAAATAGTTGTCAAAGCCTATTATTTGGCGTAGATTTATTAAAAATATTTTTCAAAGCCTATTAATAGGCGTAGATTTATTAAAAATAGTTTTCAAAGCCGATCTACAGGCGTGTATTTATTAAAAAAAATTCAAAGCCTAATTATAGGCGTGGATTTATTAAAAAAATGCCTCAAAGCCAAATTATAGGCGTGGATTTATTAAAAAATATGCCTCAAAGCCTAATTATAGGCGTGGATTTATTAAAAATATGCCTCAAATCCGCCACACAGGTGTGGATTTGTTAAAAATATGTTCCAAAGCCTAATTATAGGCATGATTTTTTAAAAATATGTCTCCACACCGCCACACAGGTGTGGATTTGTTAAAAATATGTTACAAAGCCTTATTATAGGCGTGATTTTTTAAAAATATGTCTCAAGCCGACATACAGGTGTGGATTTGCAAAAAATATGTTTCAAAGCCTAATTATAGGCGTGGATTTATTCAAAACCTTTTTAAAGCCTATTTATAGCCTTGGATTTATTCAAAATATTTTCGAGGCCTCCTTATAGACGTGCCTTTATTTTGGGACCTATTTATAAGCGTGGAAGTATATTTCGAAGCCTATTTATAGGCATGGAAATATCTTTCGAGGCCTACTTATAGGCGGGGATTTTTTTGGCCTATTTATAGGCATGGAAATATCTTTCGAAGCCTACTTATAGGCGTGGATTTTTTTTGGACCTATTTATAAGCGTGGAAGTATCTTTCGAGGCCTATTTATAGGCATGAAAATATCGTTCGAAGCCTATTAATAGGCGGGGATTTTTTTTGGCCTATTTATAGGCATGGAAATATCTTTCGAAGCCTACTTATAGGCGTGGTTTTTTTGAACCTATTTATAAGCGTGGAAGTATCTTTCGAAGCCTATTTATAGGCATGGAAATATCTTTTTTTTTTTTTTTGACCTATTTATAGGCATGGAAATATCTTTCGAAGCCTACTTGTAGGCGTGGTTTTATTTTTGGGACCTATTTACAAGCGTGGAAGTATCTTTCGAAACCTATTTATAGGCATATAAATATCTTTCGAAGCCTATTTATAGGCATGGAAATATCTTTCGAAGCCTGTAGATTTATTTTTCAGTGTCTGTGTTTATAGGTTTGGAACTATTTTTGGAAACCTGCAATGGTTTCAAATATTGAGTTCACAAACTTGAAGTCGAAATTCCACCAAGATGTGTTTAATGAAGTTGTGATCCTACCTCGTGTACAAATTACACAATTAATGAAGCTTCTTTCAATTACTTTCTCACACACAAAATTCCTATAATGAAGTCGTATTCTTATGTAATGATTTCTGCTGTTATTGATGTTGTTTTACAAACTAATTAAAACGTTAAAGTGTCAACTTTAATGTATTGCCTTGTTCCGCCTGGCCAAAAAAAGGAGTTTTGTGTGGTGGCCCCCGGTTTCTTTCCAAAATGTCAAACTTAATTTATTTGCTAATTTTTGTTGTTGATTTTTTTGTCATGACATAGAAGTGTTGAAACTTAACATTCCACTGCAGCAGTTTTCTTTTTTTTTACTTTTTGAACTTTTCATGTTCCAATTTTTTTTGCGTGCAGGGAAATTTTTTCTGTTCGAGTTTGATACGTAAAAAAAAAAATAATTACATGACAAACCTTTTGTGCAATTTAAAGCCATAAATTACTTTGCATTTCAACTGATGGTGGTGGCAGCTAACAACACAAGAAAAAATTTTCTAAATGTGAAATAGGTAGATGAGGAGGGGTTTTCGAATCATTTGGAGTTTAAAAATTCAAATTTATAGGAGTGTTTGTATACAAATATTTTTTTCTAGACATCATTTTTCTACGCCTTTTGGAAGCATGTTTTTGTAAAATTTTTTCCAATTTTTCTAAACACATTTATAGGCTTGGATTTTTTTAAAATTAATTTTCAACCCTATGTATAGGCTTGAATTTTTTAATGACATATTTCGAAGCCTATGTATAGGCGTGGATTTTTTAATGACATATTTCGAAGCCTATGTATAGGCGTGGATTTTTTAATGACATATTTCGAAGCCTATGTATGGGCGTGTATTTTTTAATGACATATTTCGAAGCCTATGTATAGGCGTGGATTTTTTAATGACATATTTCGAAGCCTATGTATAGGCGTGGATTTTTTAATGACATATTTCGAAGCCTATGTATAGGCGTGGATTTTTTAATGACATATTTCGAAGCCTATGTATAGGCGTGGATTTTTTAATGACATATTTCGAAGCCTATGTATAGGCGTGGATTTTTTAATGACATATTTCGAAGCCTATGTATAGGTGTGGATTTTTTAATGAAAATTTTCAAAGCCTATTCATGGATTTTTTATATTTATTTATTTTTCCCTCCTTGTACCTCCGTCTCTGTTTTACCTTGTAAAAATAGTTTCTCATTTGAACAATTTCTACAAAAAAAAATATTATTTGCGCTAAATTTGTTTTAGCCATTTTCAATGGTTTTTTTGTTTTCATGTGTTGTTGGGTGGGCTGATGGTGGGGTGGCTGTCAGAGTCAGGTTATAACATTGAAGTTAATGAAGAGTAGAAAAAACAACAACAACTAAAACAAAATTTGCATTTCAAATAGAACACCACACGGCTAGGTTAGGTCGGCATTGCTAACATGGAAAATAAATACCAGAAAGGTTAAATTTAATACTAGGGTTTTCAAAAATGTAGAGTAAAACAAATGATGGAGGCTACGTGGCGGAGGAAAACTTGTTCGCGTTGAAGTAGAGTTGGTCAAATAGTTTTGGGGTAACAGGAAATGTTGCTAAAGTGTACGAGACCATGTACTTGTGTGAGCTCCACTACAATTGGCGTTTTTTTATTCCACTTTACATTGGTTTTGTTTGAACCAAAAAGGCCATAAATTTTAACAATTTAAATTGAAAAAAATTAAAAATGAAGAAAAAAAGTGTCTTACATGAAAAGGGGGTTAAGCCATAAATATGCTTGCCAAATTATAGGCTAATTTCAAAAGCGATTAGGCCAAAGGAAAATTGAAAAATAAAATTATACAATGAATACATTAGCATAAGAAAAATGGAAAATTTATCCATAAATATTTTCTATTTATAAAATAACATTGCAGTATTTAAACGAGTGACCCGAGAGATTCTCATAATTAATGGATACAAAATATTTAAGAAAAATCATTTGAAAAGCTATTTAAAGCTTTCCATGTATTTTTTCCTAGCAAAATTTAATTTCATTTATTATTTTCTTTAGACAAGTCTTTACCCCCCAAAAAAAGAATAAACCAAATGTATTGAAAACACAAAGTGTATTACAAACAACAAACACAATATATTGAAAGACTGAAGAAAAATTCAATTTTATAAAAATATAAACAGCAAGAACAAACAAACAACCAAAAAAAAAAAAAATTCCAAACTTTAAATAACCCATTCTCCACCCTCAAATGGAAAAAAGTGCATAGCAACAAAACCAAATAAAAAGTCTTCCCCAAATAAAAATAACAACACAAAGCTTTGCATGGGTCCTACATCACCAAAAAAGAACCCCTCGAGAAATAAAACAAAATCCAGAAATTTTAAAAATTTCTAAAAATAAAACGCACAAAACCAACAAAGCAACATTTTTTTTGTTGCCCACAAGCTGCAACATTTTCTTCGATCATTTGCAACATTATTGCCAGCAACATGTTGACATAGTTCCACAGTTGATCCTTTGATACACAACCCCTAACCAAAATAGAGAGAGAAAGAGAGAGATCAAGTAGTGTGAGCGGTGGTAGGAGTAGCAGTTCCTAAACTAAATGTTGTTAATAATTTTGGCATTTCTCATGAAAATCAGTGACATTTCCAAAATGCACGGCAAACGATTTATGCTAACCAACAACGGTAACACCGGCAATGCCAACAGCAACAACCACAACAATTCAAACAACAGCAACATGTCGCACAAACAAAAATGGCAACACATTGTTGCCGGTGGTGGAAAAGCCTCCACGCACAATAACAACAATTCAAACTCCAGTAGTACCAGCAGTGGCTGTGATAGTGCAGCCTCATCCTCCACCAATTCTTCATCCAAAGAGAACAAAAATGGTCAACATTTACAAAATGTTGCCTTAACGCCACAACAACTACAACAATTGCGTTACTATCATCAATTGCAACAACAACAATTACAATTGTTACAACAACAATTAATACAAAGGAAGCGGTTGCAACAGCAACTTCGTGAGCAAGGAGTTGAAATATCCTCCAGCCCAAAGGCGGCAGGAAAAGCTGTTACATCTTCCGCAGCTTTGACATGTAATCAACAATATTTACGTCAAATGCGTCAACAACAACAACTTTATCATGTAATGAGACCTGAGCTACAACAAAAACAACATCGAGAACGTTTACAAAAACCCCAACAACAAGTTGATAACTACATGTTCCATAATAAAAATATCAATGATATTTTAAATAATAACAATAACAACAACAACAATGCCAGTAATGATAATTATCTACAACAACAATACAATGATGGCCAATCTAATGCCATTAATTTTAAAGGTGGGAATTAATTTTTAATTTAATTAAGACATTTATATATTTTAATTTTTTTAAGAAATATATTTTTAAATACTATTTTAGGCGTGTTAAATTGTAAACAAAATACAGGTCGCATTTATGTTCCGATTTGGATGAAATTTGGCACAAGTCACTTATTTGGCCCAAGGACGAAACCTATTGAAATTGGGAAAAATCGGTTCAGATTTATATATAGCTTCCATATATATTTTCGTCCGATTTAAGGTTAAAAGAGTACCAAAGTCCCTATATATCTTTCGATTTTCACGAAATTTGGCACTGAATACTAAATTTGGTCCAGAATGATGTTTAGCTCCCATATATATTTTCGTCCTATTTAAGCTAAATGGGTCTCCAAAGTCGCTATATATCTTTCGAATTGCACGAAATTTGGCATAGGGCACGGAATTGGGTCAATAATGATGTGTGCTAAGTTTCGTGAAAATCGATTCAGATTTATATATAGCTCCCATGTATAGTTTCGTCCGATTTATGGTAAATGGGGCACCAAACTCCCTATATATCTTTCAATTTGCACGAAATTTGGCATAAAGTACTGAATTAGGTCAAGAATGACGTGTGCCAAGTTTCGAGAAAATCGGTTCAGATTTAGATATAGCTCCCATATATAGTTTTGTCCGATTTGATGTAAATGGTGCATCGAAGTCCCTATATAACTTTCGATTTGCACAAAATGTTGCATAGTGTACTGAATTGAGTCTAGAATGACGTGTGCCAAGTTTGGAGGAAATCGGGTCAGATTTTTATATAGCTCCCATATATATTTTCGCCCGATTTCTGGTAAATGGTGCACCAATGACCGAATATATTTTTCGATTGGAATGTAATTTGACATAACGTACTGAATTGAGTCTAGAATGATGTGTGCTAAGTTTCGTGAAGATCCGTTCAGATTTAGATATAGCTCCCATATATATTTTCGTCCGATTTTACATAAATGGTGCACCAAACTCCTAATGTTTGTCCAATTAACACGAAATTTTGGACAACATATCAAATTGAGACTTGGATGACGTTATTGGATTTTGCTGAAATTAGTCCAGATGCCGCCATAGCTTCCATATGTATTTCGAGCGGGTGTCTGATTGAGATAAAATTTTTAACAGTGCGGCGTACCGAATAGCGTGTATAAATTTTTCTATAAATCGTTTTCCATAAATTTGTCCCATGATACGCAGAAGACTCTAGATCTGCCCGAATGAAATTAAATTTATCATAGGTTGCAGGAAGACAGGAGTATGTTCCTTCGAAGGAACATTGACATACAATTGTAAGGATACATATGTACATCATACCCAAAGTGGTGAAGGGTATCATACAGTTGGTCCAGTCCGACTTTACTACTTTCCTTACTGGTTTTAAAATATTTTTTTAACGACTATCTTTAGGCGTAGATATTTTAAAATATTTCTAATGACTTTTTTGAATTGTTTTGAGATATTTTTCAATGACTATATTTAGGCGTTTATTTTTTATTTCACGGCCTATATATTTTTCATTGAATTACTTTAGGCGTAGATTTTTTTCAATATTTTTTTATATAAAATTTTCGTAATTAAATGTCCCTCTATACCAAAAAATCAGGAAGGCGCCTTTCAGACGTTCGCTTAACCATCAAAATAACAACTCACAAATAATCTCAATGACATTGGCCTTATTTTTGTTTTCAAAATACAAAATTTTTATTGTCTACTTCTTGTAAATATAGACTTTGGACTTTAGACTCCCGAATAGAAAATTAACCCCCAATAAACACACATCGAAAATCAACATCAAAATTTTCTTCTTTTTTTGATTATCACCACTAGTGAAAATTAGGCAAAAAGTGTAAACTGCAAACTGAAACAAAAATTGCATATTCACCTTGAATTTAACGAGCCAACACAATTTCGATGATGGCTAGAGAACAACAAATAGCAGCAACAACGCATCTATATTTTTGTTGGGTGGTATGGTATTATTTCTTGGGTTTTAGCCAAAATTTCATTCGAATATTATTATTTGTGAGTTTTTATTTTAGAAGCAAATGAGAAATAATTAGAATAATGTATATTTTGTGCATGTGCATCATGAAAAGTTTATATATTATTTTGTATTTTTATTTTCAATTTTTGAAATGAAAGATATACGACAAGTTATAAAAAGTAATACTACGATGTCTTAATGAACCGGATGACATTTGGATGTCTTATGAAACACAAAAAATATATATTGTTAATGAAAAAATTGGTAAAATAGGGAAATATATATTCAATGACTGGAACTAAAATAATAAAAGTGAAATCATATTTTCATTTGAAAACAAATGATAGTTATAAATACGCAGAACATCCTATAAAGAAACTACTCTATAACAAATTGTATAAAAAGCAAATAATATCTCTATAACGAATTTTCTGTCCGAACGCAACTGCCATTTTCTCTCTTTAATATTGCATTATTAATATGATGTCAATGAGAATTATTAAGTGGTGTAGATTAACGCAACATGTTGCTAATGACATTGAATGTCATATTAAGGTGGAGTTGTAATTGTTTAAGAGTTTTTTCATTAAAATATAATAATTTTCGTTTTTGCAAAATAGTCAGGCTGAATCCCAGTTTGTTGTTTTTATAAAAAAAAAAACAATTTATTTGTGGGAAATGTATGACATTGTTTGCCGAGGGGTAAGGCAGGGAAGACTATAGTTTCAGATCACGCCACTGATCCTCATCAGTTCCCTTAGTTTTTTGTTGGGATATTCTCCCCCAAATTTTCAATATTTTAAAGCTTGTTCGCTTAGTGTTGCCATTATACTTGCATATATTGACGTATGCGCATATAATTATCTGACTGTAATATATATACACGGAATTAAAAACAATTTATTTATTCAAGAAAATAATGTGGGTTACAACAATATGTGTATTTCATTATAGCAGCCCACAGCTGTTGCAGCTGTTTATTTGTTTAAATAAGTAAACAAAAATTGCAAACGAAAAATAAATAAAATAAACTGTCATACAGTGTAAAACAGTGGAATAAGAAAACTATATAAACAAATAACAAGTGATAAATTTATTCTTAGGGTAAATTATTTAATTTCGACCTTTTTTATTCACAAATTAATTCTCCCAGAATATTAATTGTTTTTTTTTTTCAAGGAGTGAGCTTCCATCCCTCCTAATAATTAAGGTTGTGAGTGATCCAAAAACCATTTCTAGGTGTAAGTTTTTTAAAAATATTTTCAATGATTACCTATAGGAGTAGATGTCTACCTTAAGGCTTAGTTTTTTTTAATATTTTTTTTTTTTCAAATACAACCTTATGTCGTAGATTTTTTTTTAATATTTTTTCAAGCGTCTACCTTTTGGCGTACATATTTGTTATTTGAATTTTGCCTTGTAAGGGCAGTGATCATTTGAAAAATGTTCTTTTAAAAGGACTGTTTCTAGAATGAAGACAAATGTCGAACCTTGACAAATTTGAATTTAATTCGCATATGCAAGTTTCGCATCAGGGTGAAATAAATACAAGTTATCAACATACGACCTTTGTAAAGCCACATAGCCCAATATGCCTGATGAGCCGCTTAACCAACGGCAAAACGCTTCGCATAATGATGGGTACGTAGATTCTTCTCCTGGCTTTCCTTTTCATTTCAAAAATTAGATCATTAACCTCGACTCGAAAGAGTATAAATAACTCACGTAGATATTTTAAAATATTTTCCGAAGACTATATTTTTCAAGGGTCTACCTTTAGGCGTAGATATTTTAAAATATTTTCCAGAGACTATTTTTAGGCGTAGATATTTTAAAATATTTTTCAACGATTACCTTTTGGAGAAGACTTTTTAAAATATTTTTTTCAAAGACTATCTTTAGGCGTAGATTTTTTAAAGTATTTTCAAGGCTTAGATTTTTTCAGTATTTTATTCAAAAACTATTTTAAGGCGTAGATTTTTTTAAGTAGTTTATTCAAAGACTATTTTAAGGCGTAGATTTTTAAAGTATTTTATTCAAAGACTATTTTAAGGCGTAGATTTTTTTAAGTATTTTATTCAAAGACTATTTTAAGGCGTAGATTTTTTAAGTATTTTATTCAAAGGCTATTTTAAGGCGTAGATTTTTTAAGTATTTTATTCAAAGACTAATTTAGGTTTTATTTAATTTTAATTCAACAACGTAGCTTTATTTTTTCCTTTTTGTAAAGTGCGTAAATATATTTCTCTCAAAGGCCTGCCACTAGTTCTGGCTCAGACATAAGCCATCAAAAAGAAAGAGAAAAAAAACTGAACTGTCACAGACATTGTCATATACATACATAAGTGTTCACTTCCACTCTTTATTATAATATTATTTTATATATTTTCCTTACCACCAGCCAATTTTTTTTCTTTTACACGCATATTTTTACAAAGGCCTCAGATACCGGGGAGAGTGTTGAGGGTGTAAGAGGTCCCAAGATGTAATAAACATAAATATGAGAGACAACAACAACAATGTTGAGAATCTTAAAGCCTTCCACTTGGTACCCAGTGAGGGATGGTGTATAATGAGGAGGAGGGTTGCAATGTATCCATGTAATGCTAAACCTTATAAACTTGTTTTTAAAGTACTTGATATTTAAGAATAAAGTATTCTTAAGAAATTATTTAAAAAATATTTTATAAAGAGTTCATTTTTTTGCTTTGCTTACACAAAAGGGTATCGCACACACTCCATCTATGTGACATTGACCGGATATGATTACGACGTACACACTTACCCATAGAGATGAGGGCATTTAATTTTTTAAATGACAAACGGAAATTCTTTAATTGAGTAAGGAAAGTGAAGAAATTTTAAAGAACAGAATAAAAACATAAAAGATGCAGATGCTGAGGAAAAATCAATTAATTCCTATAGAAAAAATAATTTAAAAAAAAAACTGGTCAATCGCGGATATGGAATCCAAAGAAGAAAAAATGGAAAGCTCGTCCCATACAAAAATATTGATTTTTCATGGACTTTTTATGGCACTTCTTCCCGGCAAGTTTATGTACATGATCATGAGTATACCAAATTTTGAGAAAACAAAAATTAGGGAGCCGTAAATTCAAAAGTCTCTTTGTTTCTTCCCCCTCTTATCGTAATTGCCTCTACACCAAATGCAATATTTCATTATTAGCTGGCTTGTATTTTTGTATGCACCCCGTTTTATCTCCCCTTTGCCGTTTAACATTTGCCCTTCAAAACATTTGGGATTTTTGGTTTTATTTGTTTCTTATGAAATAAAACTTTGAAAACTTTTATTTTTTCCCTAGTATTCCCACTACTGCCCCTTTGGTGCTTAGGAATATTTCGAAAAAAAAACAACCAAATGCTTTTATCATTAAATTTAAATACATATTTATTTTTTGGTTTTGTTTCATTGAATTCGACATGACTTCGATTACAAATAGTTTTTGGGGTAAACTGTGTGTGTATGTGTGCGTTGAAGGCATCATGGAATCAAGTGTGTGTAGGTTCTAAATTTTGTTGTTCTTTCTCTTTTTGAAAACATAAACTGCCACTCAAATTGCCCCCAATATGTATGGAAAGAATCTTAAATATGCTTATAATTCAAAATCTTGTATATTTATGTTTGTAGTGTTTTTTTAAGAGGGGAGAGGAGGATGGGGATTACATGTAGTATGATGTCTGTTTTGTTTTGAGGGGGAGCTAGTGTCATGACAAGTGTTAATTATCAAGTGCTACAACTTGCTGTTTCAAAATAGAGCAAACGGATCCTAACTTGAAATTATTTCTTTTGGGGAGACCAAATTGTGCTTTTGATGATGCATGGATCATCTCCTCTAAGAATGAAATATGCTTTGCATATGTTTTACATAAAAGTTTAATTTTTGGACATATTTGAAGTTTTCTTTTCATTTTTATTATTGGAGAGCTATAAATGTTATACACTGTAATAAAAAATGAAGAATCTTTTACACTTGAAAAAATTATGGGAATGAAATTCAATGCCACTTAGGGCAATTAAAGATTCTCTATTCTAAAGAAATTTGAAGAATCTCATGATCTAAAATTGTATGGTAGTCTTTGAAGTTCTTCGATTTATAAGTACACTGAGAGGTCTGCAATTTATAGAAAACTAAGTTGTCTTCTAAAAACAGTTCTTATATTTTATGAAAAAATTAAAGGGTCCTATAATTTTATACAATGGACCAGGATGGCACGGCAGATGTGTTTTATCACGGAAGAGCTATTTTCTTTACAGAAGTGGATTTATGTTCGTAGAAGAGGTCTTCTATCTTAGTCATTTTGTTTCATCCCTAAGCGTGGTCTTCTGTAAGTAGCGGTCGTCATATTCGAACTTAGACAAGAAATTTGTTATTATTTTGATGAACAATTCCTGACCCTATTGGAAAGAAGGAAGGGTCTTCCATCCATGGTAAAGGTATACCAACCATGGAAGTGTTTAAGGTTTTAAGAGTTTTTCTACTACATCTAGACGTGCCGATTTTTAACTTCAAGTACCTATTGGGAAAAATTTTATTCTGTAAAAATATTTCTTCTTATAATAGCGATTACCGACTTGGAATTTCGTTAGCAAATATTTATAATTTTGAGACGGTGTTCTTTCTTCAGCTTTTTAATGATGAAAATCGTATGTATCTATTGGAAACGCCGGAAAGAGCAATGTTGTTCACACGAGAGGTTTTCTATTCGTAAAAGTGGTCTTTTATACTCACATTAGTTTTTTTTTTTATCTCTAGACGAGGTCTTCTCAAAGTTGCGGTCACGCACTTCGATAGCAATTTTTTAGAACTTTAAGTACCTATT
Source organism: Musca vetustissima (assembly GCF_032173495.1). Lineage (NCBI taxonomy): Eukaryota > Metazoa > Arthropoda > Insecta > Diptera > Muscidae > Musca > Musca vetustissima. The sequence continues at coordinate 93,626 of NW_026873979.1, forward strand.
GGGAAATATTTTATTCTATAAAAATCTATATAGCTATTTTCATATGCGAAATATCAAATAGGTCGTATATTTTAAAACAGGATATATTTCCTGTATATACCAAGTGATCCTGTTTAGGAAATTCTAAAGTTTGTTTTGTATGTATTACCCTATTCCCTATTATAGCCTGCTCAAAAATATTTACAGACCCAATACATCTTTTTTTTTTCAACGGCGATTCAGTGGACTTCTATTTCAAGAACGAAGTGTTCTAATTGATATGCCTTTTTGTCGTGGAGGATCACGTTCAAAAATGACTGGTCTCGGCATCAAAGCACCTGAATCAGATCGGATATATAACAAAATAGATACACCTGAAAAAAAACACTTTCAAAACAAAAAGTACTGTGCGTCCTGAACAAGCTTGGTATATTTATTTTATTCTCTAGATGACCCACAAGGTCAATTTTGATTTCAATTTTATGGTTTATAATTTTTTATCCATGCGTTTATATTAATTTTAAACTACAATATCTCACGTTCTTGTTCTCCAAAAAATTTCTATACCTCCCGAGCTTATCTGTCATCAACGGCGGCACTATTAACTAAATTAAATACCATAACGGGGTATTATTATCATCATTAATAGGCCATAAAAACAGATCATATTATATTTTAATGACTTTGCAACAAAATCATTCACTACTGCCACTAACAAATTTACTTTTTATTTCTCTAGACTTAATTTAAATTTTCGTAAATATTTCACGAAGCTGTAAAAAATATATTCAGTTTTGTAGCTGCACTATAAAAAAACCAAACGAACGAACATATTTTGGTGTCTGTCTGCAACTCAATAAAAATTTGTCATCGTTTGTTTAATATGTGAATTCATTCAGTCAGCCTGTCAGTCACTTAGTCTGCCGGTCGATTGGTCGGTCGACTCATTCATTCATGCATCGCTACTTTATTTCTTTCCGACTTTGTGGGCCATAGTTTTTATGCTTATTTTCACGCCTATGCTGCAAGGCAAGGCGGGCGTAGCTGAGCGGTATTTTTTGTTATTTACAGACTCTCAAGTGTGTCATTCCACTTTATTTTGTATTTGTATTAGTCGTTTTATGTTTTTTGTTGTTCTCACTCTCTCTTTTCTAAATGACAATGTGGTAGATGTTGGTGTCTAGAAGTCTCCGCCGCCAACACTATTGATGCCCTTTATTCTGAACACTAGATCTGCTGATCATTCTTCTTTTCATCTGATAATTTTTTCTGTTATTTTTAAATGACTCTTCTTCTACATGTGGTCGTTTCAGCAGTGGCCGGCGATCGTTGCACTTTAATTTCAATATTTTTTTTTGTTTGTGTGTGTATGTGTTTTGTTCTTTTATTCAGCCCATTTATATTTTGTTGTAGAAAGTGAAAGTTGTAAAAAAATTAATTGAAATTAATTTATTTTAATAAAACGCCTTAAAGAGAGGGTGAGAGGGTCTTGGTTGCTGCTGATTTCATTTATGTAGAGTGTAATTAATTGAAATATTCTAAATTTTATTTATTTCCATTTTATTCTAATCGGTTTCTTCTCTTTTTTTCTTTACAGGACAAAAACCCTATCGTGGCATGACAGAATTCTCTACAAGCAACGACATCAACAATAAATCTCATCATTTATCATCTCAACCGCTTCAAAATTCACCACGCCATCATTATCTAGCGTACCCATCAGCTGGCGCACAGCAGCAACATCACTTATCGCCATCATCTGCAACTAATAATCATACCACAAATTTCACCACACAACAACATCAAAATAACACACACAACACCACATTCAATGCACAATTTAACAAACAATTCACCCAAACATTAAAACAACAACTCATCAATAATTGTAAAAATAATCATTCGACGACGACAGCAACAACAAATTCTTCTGCAAATATCAACAACAAATTGAATGACGTGCTACGTTCACCCTCATCGAACGGATCATCAGTAACACATTCCCCAACGCATTATCGCAAACCCTTTAACTCACCACAAAATTCACCTTTCGGCGGTGGCAGCAACGTCACGGCCGGCATTACTTGCGGCCAACAACATCTGCTACAGCAGCGACGTAAATTGCCCTTCCTTACGCACACCCAATATCAGCAACATCTCAACGATCTCCTGTCGCAGCAGCAACACTTGCAACAGCAACAACAACAATTGTTGCTAAACAAAGACGCCAGTGCCACCGACGAGGAACTGAGCGAGGAGAGTCTAAAACAGAATGTGGCCATTGTTCTGAGCAATTTGGATCGTTACAATAACGCTTTGCGTAGCATCATTTTGAATGAGCAGGTCAATACGACCAGCGACAGTTCTTCTTCGGTATTTTATGACGAGGCTGATTTGAATTTTCTCAATTGTGGCAACAACAATCAGCAACAGCAGCAACACACAAACAATATGGCAACGGCAATAACTCCCGAATCGGATTACAACAGTAATGCCACAACCCCTGGATCTCGCAGCAACAACATGCTGCCGCCCTATGACTCAACGGCCAGCAACATGTTGCCCCAACAGGCCCAACAACATTTGGTAGGTTATACGCATAACAACGTTAGTAGTGGTTTAAACAATGCTTGTAGTGGTGGTGGTGGTGTGGGTGTCGGTACTGCTTATATGGGCAACAATTTAACTTGTTCTTTGGCTTCGTCCCACGATTTTACTCATGATAATTCTGATTACCAGTGGTTCTTGGACTACGGCTACAGAGATGGCTGCGGTGGCATGCAACGCAGTGTACTCTCCTCATTGTCGGCCTCGTACAATGGTCTTGGCGACCTGATCTATGAAGATTTGGCCAAAAACCTCGATGCCAATCTAGCCGAAGTCGATATGGAAAGTTTTCGCGCCGAAGATATCCACTCGCTACTCTCACAATTACCCTCATATTGTAAGAGTTTAGGTGGTAATCGTTTACAACAGTCGTTGCTGATGCAACAACAACAGCAGCAACAACATTTGTTGCCCTCACAACAAAATTTGACGGCACAACAACTCCAACAAATGGCAGCAGCTCAAACAATGTCACAGACATCGACGACATCGACAAATGATTTGATCGATAATTCATTTTGTAAATCGGAATTGTTATTTTCACCCGTCAAAGAATCGCACATTTCGGTGGATTCTTTAGATATGGATGGGTATCCGGATGATGGAGATATTATCTTGACATGTAAGGCAAACAAAGATAATTATACAATTGCCTTTGAGGGTAGTGTCCTGTATTCCGATGAAAGTTTTTATGGTAAGTACACAACAAAAGCACATTTTGAAAATAGAGTTCGAAAAATATTTTAATTTGCAATTTTTATAGAATATCCTGAGTATTGGAGTCAGAGCACTTCTATATAATGGAAGACGCAATGGTATTATACTATAGAAGAAAACCCAAATGTCTTCAATCTTTAAGAAGACCCAATATTAATTGAAACCCTAAATATTTCATAGATAATAGATGGCTCATCAGCCTCTTAATTATAATATAAACACCAGAAAGAACCATTCTATTCTTAGAATACTTCATTTCATAGTAAAGATACTCCGTCCATATAAAAAACTCTATTAAGGTCTTCAATCTTTCGAAAAGTCTTCTATTTAAGCAATAGGTTTAAAATTACCCCTCTATTCTTAGAGAAGGCTTCAACCTAAAATAAAACATCTACTATCCCAAAAGAGGTCTTCTTCTAATAGGAAGGGTACAAAATCCTTAAAAGATGTGTTCAATCCAAGAAGGGTGTATTCGAAAGCCCCAACAAGAACCCCTCTATTATTAAAATCTATCATTCTATAGCTGATCTACTTTTTAAAAATTTGGTCTTCTGAAAAACACACCTATATCCTTATAATAAGGCTTCAATCTATCTTCAATCTACAAACAAGAGGTCTCCTATCCCTCTCAGGAGTCTTTTTATCCGTAGAAGAGGTTTTCGAATAGATTTATCCATGAATAAGGTCCTTTATCCACAGAAGATGTTTTCAAGAACATCCTATTTAAAGCAGAAAGAAAATGTATCCCTAAAAGAGATTTCCTATCCGTACACTAAGGATTTGTTATTCGGGGAAGAGGTTTCCTATTTATAAAATAAGTACTCCATCCATAGAAGAGGTCTTGCACAGAAGAAGTTTTCAACTACCTCAACAGTAAACCTAGAGGATGTATTTTGTACTTAGAGAAGTCTTTTTATCCCTTTTCCATCGAATATGTTTTCATATTTGTAGAAGAGGTTTTCTATCCACACAATAGGTGCCCTATCCATAGAAGAGGTCTTGAGCAACCTCGTATTAATAATAGAAACCCTAAGCACCCTTCTATTTTAAAAAGTAAAATATTTAAATTTATAGAACAGATATTCTATCCATAGACAATATCATCTAAGCTAAGTTCTTCTCAGACGAGGTTTTCTATTTATAGAAGAGGTTTTTAAACCCAGAGGAGGTCTGTTTTAACCCGTAAAAAAAGATCGCAATGGACAAATGTCTCTCAGTGAACGGTGCAATCAGCAGTCGTAAATCCCTAACATAACCTAGCATTTAAGGAATAAATATTCTTTATAGCATGTCATCTATCCCTTTGAGGTCACTTCCATCTCTACAAATATGTTTTCCATCTATAGAATTGATATATTATCGATTAAACCATTTTTTTTCAAATTTATTAATCGAACTCTATTTCCAAATTATATCCCCCTTGAAAATGTTTTATTAATTGTTTCCTTTCCCTTCTTCCAGAACCCAATGAAATTGCCATGAAGAACAAACAGAATTGCATTAATTTGCATAGCAATTTAGATGATATTGTCCAACGTAAATCTCTGGAGGTGTCGATGTCAAGGTCAGAACAGCCACAGCCTTGTAATAATATGCGCAACAAATTACAAAAGTCACATACAACACAATTGCAAAGGTAAGTCGAAGTAGAAGAAACCCCAAAAAACACCAACAAGCTATGCAAAGCAAACACAGTAAGACATAATCACTCCTACGCCTACCTAACCTATTTGTCTGACTGGCAACCTTTCCAATTTTGGAATTGTTCATTTCTAAATTTATTATTTGCATTTTCTTTCTTTTGAATTTCCGTTTTCATTTCAAACTAGATATTGAATGAATTTATTTCTGTTAATTGCTTTTTGTTTTTTCTTTTTTGAGAAAATAAACAAAGACATTTTTGAGTCATCGTCATCAGGTTTATATATGACGTCTATGCACTTAATTTCCGTTTGAATATATTTCAAATCATAATAAAAAGAGTCAAAGTAAAAGTATTTTTTGTATAAATGAATTTAGTTTTATCAGCCAAATACAAATGTATAAGTATTCGTTGCTGCCGTTGATGAGAGGTCATTTCAATTGTCTTTAATTTAAATGTATTTATTTTGTTGTTGCTGTTTTTTCGTATTCTCATTCATCAGCAACTTTTATTGGATGAGCTGGAACAATGCTTGGGATTTTATGGTTGCTGGCAATTTTTTAAATTGAAATAAACACGAACAAAAATTATCCACTAAATTGAAATTTAAATATTTTAGATTTTTTGTGGTAAATGGAATGCCATAAATTAAAAAAAAAATGAATGAATTTTGAATAGCAACAAGATATAACAACAAAAACTTTAATTAATAGGAAATCGAATTTCGGAAGGGGCTTGTTTAAAAATTGCTTAATTTTCTGTCACCTATATTTATTTCACAAAATATACAAAGCTGTGGGGTTTCGTGTTTGTAAAAACTTTATTTTTAATTTAAAATATATTTTAATACGCCTGAGTATCAATTTCAATACATACTTGCTTGCTTCTCCGCTCTCTTGTTCAAAATGCTTTGTTTATTTCGGCTTTTGCACCTAGTTTTAACAACCACATTTTTATTTTACTAACACCACTTATAAAAACATAAATTTTAATCTTATTTTTTATTTGTTTCTTTTTTTCTTCCTTCCAACAAAAACCAACGAACCAACAATCAAATCGAACAAAAATATCGTTACTCCCTCCTCCAACATAATTGTGTTTCCCAATCAACCAAACCCCAAAACACAAAACACACTTACGATGTAATCGATGTTAATCCCATTTTCGATATGGTATATTAACTTCATCCTAAAAAGTCTCTATGCTTTACTTTCTTCTCCTGCGCGTAGATATCCATCGGGTAACAATAATAATGCACCCGATGCCATTATCATTAGCCGACCGGCATTACAGCAGCTGACCAATGCCCTAACGGGTGGAGTACGCAAAAGCAGTAGTTTGCCCAATTTACGTGACGGCACTCAGGAGGTAATGATTTTAAGTCAGACGCAAATTCATCCTCAACAGCAGCTGGAGGTGAAACAGCCCTTGAATGTATCACAGGCGATAACAACCTCAAATATGGAGGCAAATTTAAAGTGTCGCAATTTATTGCCCATGTGCCAGATACCCATTACAGCCAATTCGACAGCCGCTTCGATTGATGAGCGTCTAAATGATTTAGCGCAACAGCAACAGTCCAGTGGTTCTTCGCATCATCATCATCACCACCACCAGAAACACAACAACAAACACCGATGTTGTTGTGGCGGTAGCAGCAGCCACAGCAGTGGTGGTGGTGGCGCTGTTAATGCCAGCAATCACTCCACCTCCATGGCCAGTAACAATGGTTCTACCACTCTGACATCTCATCACTCGAACAAGGCTCACATTTCAGGTTCTACATCGTCGGGTTCATCCAACCCACCAGCATTCAATCTAGTCAAATTGTTTATCAAACAGAAAAGCACAAATTGCTCTTTGGAAGATCAACCCAGTGCTCACACCTGTATGGATGTCTCATCGGGCTGCTGGCCATCCAGTGATGCCGCCAATTCTAGCACAAGTTCATCACTGGAACAACGGCTGCGTAAGAAGAGCATGAACGATTCGGGTAAAGGTTCCGCCCTTAGTAGACACGATGAGGAGGAGGTGGCTGATGCCTCAGCTTTAACATTCCAAATGGATGCCTCATCGTCTACACCCAAGAAACAACAACAGCAGCGGCGTTCATCGCTGTTCTATGATGAGGAGCCCAGTAGCAGTTCAACGGGTTCGTTGACAGCCACAAATTCACCAGCACACCGCAGACGCAGCATGCCCTTGCGCAATCCCGCTCTTAACCATTTGGCAACTCAACATCATAATTCCGGTAACAACAACAACTCCACTGCTAGTCTCTTATCATCGGATAATACCTCGGAACAAATGACCCAAATCCATTTGTCGTCCGGCCAAGAAGCCTCATCGTCATCAGCCTCATCATCTGCCAAAGCTGAGCGCAACAAACAGCGTAGAAGTCGTGATGCATCCCGGCCCATTTCGAATGCATCCAGCTCGGAAATGATAACACGTTCCATGCAAACGTCCTGCGGCAGCCTGAGTACCCGTAGCAGCTTAAGTGATCGTTTCCGTTGTGTGCCACCCTCCTTTTTGGAGAAACTCAATAATTTGGGCGAGGAACGGCAAGCTCCCATCTATGTGATCTATCCCAACTACGCGCTGCCCGATTTGGGTTTCGTCAAGACCTCAGCCACACCCGACGTCATTTTCTCACCCTTCAACTATAAGAACTCCATTGGCAGCGCCACATCCTCATGTGCTTCGCTGAAGAAACGTTTCAGCCTCATGGCTGGCAGCGACGAAGACGAAATACTCAAGACAATGGACTACAAGCACATACAAGACTGGCATTCGTTGGTTACCCTGTTGCCGGGTGATTACAGGCGTAGACTAAAACACATTCCACAAGTTGACGGAATTCTCAGCCAATTAGAATCTGAATTAGCACAGAAGCCTCTGTTCTGTTTAACTCCGCCCGTCAGACGTAATCGACCACACATTTGCGATTGCAATCAATACTTCCAGCGTGAGCAGCCGCAGGCAACAGAGGCCACAGCTGGTGGTGCTTCATCCAGTTCCGGTTCTAGTCAACAGCCCTCGTCGGGTTATCGTGGTTCATCCACAATGCTAACCGATTCGGAATTCGATGCCAGTTCGGGTAGTGGTGATAATCTGAAGCAAATGTATGTCTATCAGTATGAACAGCAGCGTATGGACTCCGGAGTGGAAATGAGTCCCAAAGTGCAATCAACACCAGTACCAATGCCAAGAGGTATTCTACGCAAGAGTTCTTCGGCGGTGAGAAATAAGCGTAATTCCATGATTGAACAAGATTCAAAGCAGGCTAAGCTGGAGAAGAGGCGATCTTTGCAAGAACCACCAAATCACTATGCAATTGGTTCGGCGGAGGAATTGGCCGAGGTCTTTGAAGAAGAGACACCCGGTTGTGAGCTGTATGCCAGTCCACAACCACGCAGTGAACGTCTGTCACGCAAAGATTTGGATGCCCGTGTACGAGCTGAGAATTTCCTCTCATCCTTGCCACGTAATGAGCTTAAGTATTATGCCGAGATTGCAGCAATATTAGAGTCTTCCGAACCTGAAATTCAATATGATGCAGCTGCCTTAAAGAAGGAGGTATCAAGGGCTTTGAGCCAACAGAAGAAAGTCTCGTTTAACGATAAGGAGGCACAAGAGCAGAATGCAGCAGCGAATGCAATGCAAATGCAGCCACCAGAGGCGAGGCAAAGGTTTTCAACCCCACCCAATTCACCGAATATTTCAATGGCAACAAATGGCGGTGCAGGCCCACAAAATCCAGCTGCATTACGTTTACAGTCGACAGCGACGACACAACAAACCACCACCGGCACGGTTGCTGCTGCCCCACGTCGTTGCTCGCAACGCGATGAGCAAGAGAAACGTAAATCGGAAAGTAATCGCTTTAAACGTCTACAAATCCAATGGGAACTGATAAGCAAAGATTCGAGTATGCTCAAAGAATTAGCTAATGAGGAACAAACAAAAAGTGGTGGCTCAACACCCACATCAGCTCAAGCAGCAGCTAATGCTGCAGCAGCGGCAGCCACAAAATCACGTATACCTCGTCCTGTGAGCTATCCAGCTGGCAAGTAAGTAGAAATTTTAAATAATTTTCTTGCATATTTTTGGAAATTTGTACTGGTTTTGAAATTGTGTACACACACAATTTGAATGTAGTATGTAAATTAATTGGTAGTAGTTTAGAAATAAAGCTAACAGCAAGTGAAAAATAATGGAAGGATTTTTTAATTAACTAAACAAGTATGCGCCTGAAAGTATGCCATATTTTTGGTGTGTTGCATTGTGTACTTATTGAGAAAACCTGGAAGGAATGCAAGCTAAAAATTACTCTTTAGTGAAAGAAATACATTTGGTTTTGGTGTGTGTTAATAAAAATTATTTAATTTGATAAATATCTTCCCATATTTTTCACTTTATTGTATGCTGTTTTTTTTTTAATATTAAATTATAATTAACTAGAATTTGGTATTATTGTTTTTGCTAATTTATTTATTTTTTTTTTCTTATTATTTTTATTTTCATGTATATTTCAAAAAAATCTACCTATCTACCCAACGCACCTTTTTGATCCTACCTACCCCTCAACAACAACACAATGCCTGTAATCCTGATTTTTGGGTTATATTATAATTTTTATTTAAATTTATGTAAATATATATAAAAACGTGGATAATTTTGGTTTGTAATGTATTGTGTATTCCTCCACATGTATCAATCATCACAATTCAACATAAAACAATTGCATGTTGTTTTTTGATTACTCTATATATACAATACTCAACATACATACACATCTGTAAAATGTATAAAACGTAAACTCTGTAGAAGAACTGATATATATCATAAAGATAATCATCATACAACAATGACTGATAATAATACAACAACAACTAGTACTCCTACTACAACAACAATTCATAATAAAAATGTCACTGTAAATACTAAAATACCTAAACCTCCACGTATTTCTCCACAAATTGCTAGAATAACAAATCAAGCGGATCCCACAAAGACAACACGTTCACCATCACGTCTACAGCCACCGAAACGTTACAGCATGACATCAACACCTCCCTCATCGGCAACAAGTGGCGGAGCCGCTGCAACGGTATCATCACCATCAACACCCACAACACCAGGCAGCATCAGCGGCGGTTCGGCGTCAAGGGCCCGTACACCCAACTCAAGAGTAGCTGTTACAGCTCCGAATACTCCCAAGAAAAGAGTGCAATCACCAAGGTAATAGGGGGTTTTAAATATTTGAATATTGGGTTTAATGAGATTTTCATTTAATATTTTATTACAGTTAGCAAAATTCAATAAACCTTTGCAAATAGCTTGAACTCCACATAGTAGTGCCGTATTATTTTCGGCATTCGGTCAAATTTATTAAATCAAAATGTCTGTAATTTGAAAATATATCCCCCCTAATAAAGGTCCCTATTCTAGGTATTTTACCACCGAAGGGGCTGTCATGTCATGTTTGAATATCAAAATCGGTATTTGTTTTGAGATAGCCTCCATTTATCGAACTGAAAAATTTTTTGATGTTCATAGCTGCATATTCCAACACTTTTGCACGTAATTTTGGATTTCGGCTTCTCAGAGGATAAAATCCTCTTTCTCATGATTAAGAAAAATCCTCGCTTATAAGAGACCAAGGTTATAACAGGGCATAACCAATATTTTTTAAAAAATCCAGGCCTTTAATAATAGAGAATAAAAAATATTTTTTAAAAAAATCCACGCTTATGACAGACCAAGTCTATAACAGGGCATAAAAAATATTTTTTAAAAAAATCCACGCTTATGACAGACCAAGTCTATAACAGGGCATAAAAAATATTTTTTAAACAAATCCACGCTTATGACAGACCAAGTCTATAACAGGGCATAAAAAATATTTTTTAAAAAATCCACGCTTATAACAGACCAAGTCTATAAAAGGGCATAAATAATATTTTTTAAAAAATCCACCCCTATAGTAATAGAGCATAACAAAAATATTTTTTAAAAAATCCTCCCCTATAATAATAGAGCATAAAAAATATTTTTTAAAAAATCCACGCTTATAACAGACCAAGTCTATAACAGGGCATTTAAAATATTTTTTTAAAAAATCCACGCTTTAACAGACCAAGTCTTTAAAAGGGCATAAAAAATATGTTTTAAAAAATCTTGTTTTTAAATTCAACCTATTTTGTTATTTGTTATTTTTAACCCCCTAATCAACATGAATTTCAATTTATTGCTACAATTTATCTCTACTAATCTATTGTCACATTTGAAAATCTCATTGAATCCAATATTTAGTGAAATATTTCTATCAAAATTTCTTATTAATCTTTATTATTATTTTCTCTCTTTCTTCCAGAACTATTCCACGTGTGCGATAAATCTAAAAGATGACGAAAAAAATTAAATCAGAAAACGGAAAATCCTATATATATGAAACACATCCCCCTCCTGTGTTGTAATATTTATTTTCCAGTTTTTAATGAAATCAACAAAGCCTCAGCCTAGCACGAGTTTATAGATTAGACAAAATGATTACAACTTAAAAAAGAAGAAAACGAAATGATGATATATAGTCTAAAAAATAACTCTAAAGAACAACAAAACAATAGCAAATGCTTATAGACACAAAAAAGACAAGAACAACAAGAAGTTATAAGTATTAATGCAAGAAAATGAATTGTTATGTTGTGAGAAAAAAAAGGAAATTGAAATGAAATCAAAAAAAGGAGTTTGGTAACCAGAATGTTAACAAAAACATACCACAAACAAAAAAGTCATATTTATAGGCTGCAAATAAGACATTCATATGGTATACACAACAACAAACAATAACAAAAAGAAAATATTTTGCTAATTTAAATTTTAAATTATGTAAATTAGTTCAACAAACAGAACTTGTATTTAGTACAAGAGAAAAAACCAGGCAAAATATTTTTTATGGAACTTAACTTTTTGATTTTCTAGAGAATCGATTCGTTTTTTTCTACACAACCACTAAAACAATAACAACCCAAACACCAGTGATAATCTAATGACAAAACAAATTTTGTTTAAACAATCCCAAAAACCTATAACTTTTGTGTGGTATCTAAGCAAAATATGGGGAATAGTTTTTTTCTTGGTATTCTATGTGACTAAAAAAGACTTTGTATGGGATTTATGTGAAAAAGGAGAGTAGTACGCAAAAAAAAAACTGGATACTAGCCGTTTAGGAAATGAAATTAAATTGTGTATTTATATATTATTATTACTTTTTTATTTAATTAAGAACATCTGCAAATCCCTATACAAATAAAAGTAAATCCCCTCCAACTCCACTACCCCATTTATCATAATAATACATAAATACAATACAATACCCTCACTTATATATCTATTATATTATAATGAGAGTAAAAAAGTAAAAAACAAATCCAAGAAAAGCTTTGTAAATGTTTTTTGTTGCAATATATATAAATATTTAAAGAAAAACGACATTTAAACAATATAAGTGAAACAAAATTATAAAAAAAGGAAGAAGATTTAATATATAAATCATATACTATATATACATATTTAGCATATATTTGTAAAATATTTTCTATATAAACAAAAAAGTCCACCATTATCCCTACAACTCGCCCCCTTCCCCAAGTAAGCAACAAAAGGGGAAACAAGTGGTTAACAGTATTTTTCCCCTTAAAAAAAAACGCATAAAGCTCAAGTCATTCATTAAAGAAAACAGAAAGATAAAACGCAAATTTTTGCAAAAACCAAACAGAGATAGAGAAAATATTTAAAAAAAGAGATACTCTTTTAGAAGAAAATCCAAAACAATCTCAAAAAATTCAAAAAATGAAAGAGAAATGGAAAGTAAAATATTGAAAAATGAAAATGATATTAAAACTAAAAAAATAATGGTGTCATTACAAAATGGAGCACCCAAAAAAGGCCTTTTTCGCTTTCTCTCTTCCCTTAATGATCATAGGAATGGGTTTTTGATTTTTACAAATTTCAAACAATTATCGTTAAGACGACATGATGATGTTTCAGAATTTATTTTTGTGTGCTTATTTGTCTACACCACTATAGGGGGTTTTTGGCGGAATTGATAATTTATTAACAAGGATTAATAATAGTGAAATTGAAAATCCCTTTTTGAAGCCAATGAAGAAGTCGAAAACTAGAAAAATACACACTGAAATATTTCAGTCAAAAGAACAAATTTCAATAGAAATAGTGATTTTTTCAAATACAAGTCCATTTCAGATACTAGTTCATAAAAAAGGGAATTGAATATATCTTCGAAAACTGAAATATTTCAATCAAAGAAAGGCTCGATAATATGGAAAATATTTTAATGGAAATAGTGATTCTTTTGCATTTTTCAACTGCAGAACATTTTGTCCTAAAAATCGAAAATGATGCTCGACTTCTCATTTAAATAAAATCCATCAGGAGTGATTAGAAAGAGTTCCCCGATATTTTAACGAAATTTGCAGAATATTCCAACAGCATTGGCTTCTCTCGCACTGAAATTGTGAAAATTTATTTAAAAATTTCGATTGTCAAATTAAAAAAAAAAAAATTGGAGTTTCACAACAATCGAAATTTTTTAATAAAAAAAGAGCTGAAGAAAAGCTGAAATATATTTGAATGAAAATACAGAATCCTTCCCGTGCAATAATATTGGTTCTAAACAGCAAGAATCACTCAGACCACATTTTGTAAATTTCTCTTTTTTATATTTCATGAAAGAGATCAATGGTAAAATTTAGAACCTTTTTAAAGTTTCGCTCAAATTGAAACAGTTTAAGCAAAAAAGAGCTGAATAAATTAATTAATCTATAGGCTCCTTTGCTTCCAATAATTTTGGTTCTAAGCAGTTAGAGTTCTCAGAGCACAATTTGTAAATTTTTCTGTCAAGTTTAGAATTTTGGCTAAACGATTTGGTTTTGTCATTAAATTAAAATGTGATTTCAATTGCGTATGGCTTCTCCACAATTCTCCATATCCGTATATGAGAAGGTCCCAAGTGATGTTTGACATTCGATTTATTTTCTATTCGTTAGTTTGTTTTCCATGTTTCCCTTAAGCTTTAAATAAATACTTCTAACGGAAGAGAGGAAAAAGGAAGAGGCCTTCATTATGAAAAAATAAAAAACACACACAAATAGTTAACCAATTCATGTACTTTTATTTATTGAGTACAAAAACAATTATTGTAAAAATATAGTTTTTGGTTTAAATTTCGAAAACAAATCTTAAATGAAAATTCCTTTTGTTTTTAGTAACTTCTTCTTCCTTTTTTGTTCATTCAAAATATCCCTTTTATTTATACAATACAAAATAGATATTTAATTTAAAAACAAACCCCCAAAACTTAATTACATTTATTTTTTTGTTATCAAATTTTATTTTAATTTTTTGAGTTATTATTTTTAAAGAAAATTTAATTTTCTTATGTTTTTTTAATTTAACAATAATGCATATATTTTTTTAATCTTACAAACATTTTCTATTAATTATTATTATTTTTTCTTAATACACAAAGTGATTATTTTCAACTCCCGTTTTCAATTTTTTCCCTATCGAAATCCAAAAGTTCTTCCCGTTTACTTTTTAACTCTAGTTTATAATTATATATATTTTCTGTAACTTCTATTTCACCTCCCCTGAAACCCATGTAAATGTCTATATAAATTGTAATTTTTTTTTAACATTTAGTTATTAGTTTTTATCGTTTATATATTTTTTCTTCTTCTACTTCTTATGGGCTATATTAGAACTATTTGCTATTTAAAAAATATTAAACAACAACTCTTATCAATGTATTTTCTTTATATTTTTTTATTAATTAAATAATACTTTATTATAATTATTATTATTAAACAACAACAAACAACATCATAATTGTATTATTAAAAACAGAAAAAAAAAACAAAAAATAAAGCGAAAAAAGAAAACAAATAATATTTGCAGAAGAATTTATCATCAAAAAAACAAAAGAAACTCTTGAATATTCATTCATCTACAACATTTTTCCTTTATTATAAACTCGATCAACAAAAACCATTATTATTATAATGACAAAAATAGTAACAAACAGCTATTTATATAATTTCCTCAAGCCCTTTAAAGCGCAATACAAAAAACAACAACAAACGTAAAACCAATTCATTAAAAAATGTAAAAAATACAAAACAAAAAAGAAAACAACAAAACATAAACATTTTAATTTAATTTAAACGGAAAAATAAAAATATTATTATACATATTAAAGAAAATATTAATAAAAATAAATAAAAAAAGTATTAAGAAAAAAAAAAACAACCGTGTATTTATTTATATTCTGAAAGTTGGGATTTTATTAATTTGATTCTGGTGCATACTAATCTCTATTACCTGAAAAAGAAGAATTTAAATATATATATATATATATATTATTTTAATCGCCCATGTGACATGTTCCAAAAGTTTTTGAATTCCCATAATTTTTTAAATTCCCATGTTGTGCAAAATGGTGTGTTCAATTTCGAGCGAAAGTGCGGCTCAAAAGCATAGCTGTGTTCAATCCCAACAAACCAAAAGTATTGCACATCTTAAAGTTAAAATTATAGTAAAAAAAAATTATAGTTAATATAGTAAAAAAATAGTTTCATATTTCATTTGGATTTTTTGTCAATTTATAAATATCTCGAAGCTTGCCCCGATTTTTGGCAAATTGAAAAAAATGTGCGGGTGTCCTTTATAAATAGGTCTTCAGTGATCCCAATAGACAATGCTGCACCTATAAATATTAATAACATTGTATTTAAATTTTGTATTTTTTTAATTTTTTACTTACTTTTTATTGCCATTGTTGTGCACAGATTTCTAACACTTTTCTTTTTATCACTCCATGAAAATGCACGTCCGTCCGCTCGCTTAACAAACTTTGCAATGAATATACAGGCAAAACAAAACAACACAAATTCCATGAAAATAACTAACGGTACCAGTTTATAGCTGACGCGTGGGCAAACGACAGCGTCGATTAAAAAACTATTGAGAATAAGAAGGTTTTCTCAATCGTCAGATTGAATTATACTTGAGAAACAATTGTGTACAACAATCGTTTCTCAAGCATAGTTGAGAATTGCTTGTGAATTCACATTTAAAAAACTATTGAGAATAATAATTTTTTCTCAATAGTCAGATTTCTTTAACAACACTTGAGAAACATTTGTGTACAACAATAGTTTCTCAAGCATAGTTGAAAACTGTTTGTGAATTCACATTTTAACAACATTTTTTTAATATTACTAAAAAAAGCTTAAGAACAACTGTTATTATAAGCTTGTTCTCAAGTGGTATTGAGATTTGATTACTGAATGGTATGTTGGGATATGTTACGATGCTTTATTTTGGCATATGAGTGCAGCTAGGCAGCATTACCAAAAGAGGAAATGGTATGCAAAATAGTTGGCTTCTAGGAGACACTGGTTACGCTTTAGATATATTTTTGATGACGCCCAATAAACAAGTGGAGCATGGATCTTGTCAACATCGATATAGTAAAGTGCACACATATGCAAGTAATATTATTAAAAGGACTATTGGAAATCTTAAAAGTAGGTTTTTTATAGATTCTATTTTTATTTTAATCATATATATGGTGGTTGAGTTGCCAAATTGATCTCAAAAATGCTACGCGCTGTTTTTGATAAAAGTAGACCTTTTTTATTTTCTTTAATTTTACTATAAAAACTAATGTAAATATTGTATTTTTTAAATAAATATTGTAAAAACACGTTAAATATTACTTCAGCGTTCTTTTTCAACTTGTACGTGCTCAGAAAAACACGTACGATCTCATTTCGTTTTCAATCCACAAGGCTATATGTGGTCGAATTATATTCCCAATATTTTTTTGGAAATTCGGAATGGAGCACACCAAATTTGGGAAAATGTTTCACATTCGAGCAAACTCGAAATGCAGCACATGGGCGAATATAGATATTGGTATTTTGTTTGCTTCCAATTTGCTTGAATTACAGCCTGTAATCTTCTCAGCGAATTTACTAAATTTTCGGTCACTTCGCGTGAAATTTTTGCCATTCCTCCAATATAACCGATTTGAGCGAGTCCTTGCTACGATTTTCTTTTTTTTCTTATTTCGCGATCCAGATGTTCCCACAAATGTTCGATCGGGTTGAGGTCCGGAGATTGGGGATGGTGATCCAAAGAAACGAGATAGACCCATAGTTACTTTTTAGTATATATGTACATATAATTATTTTTCAGTATTATTTTAAACAAGTTACATGCCACCATTATGATCCGAATGGGATGAAATTTGGAAAAAATCCATCCAATTGACATTGGTCAAAATCGGTTCAGATTTATATATAGATCCCATATATTTTTCTTTATTTACACTTTTTTTGCATTAAGTATTGAATAGATTCTGGAATGATGTATCCTGCTCTTGTCCGGGCATGTTTTTATTTTTAATTTCTAAAAAATGTTCAAACGCTTCAGTCGTCAACAACAAACTATAACGAAGAAATCTTCGACATCGTCGTCGTCACACATTGTTACGGAATACCAAAAATGTTTCAATAGTTATCGATAAATGTCGACAACGACATAGGGAATACCAATTTGCAAAAGACGACTCTCTTCGACGTCGTTTCGTGTCGACGACGACATCGAATAGGGGTGATTGTATTGCTGAAAGATCTAACCTCGATCCAAGTGCAAATTTTCAGCATTAGGCTTCAACGTTTCATTTAAAATGTTAAGGTATTCCATTTTATTCATTGTAATTTCTATGAAAACCAAGTTACCAACTCCACCAGCTGCCAGCACCCCAGACCATCACTGAACTTCCGCCGTGCTTTACAGTGGATACTAAATTCTGTTCGTCAAATTAGCTGTTTTTGGTTTTTTGGTGCTTTTGTCGCTAAATATTATATTATTCCAGAAAGAAATACCTTTATTTGTATATCTATTAGAAAAATCGACGTTTTTGGTTGGTTTTGGATATTAAGGGGCCACATTTAGGACGATTTTCCAATTTGTGGAACTTTTTATATTTACAAATTATTTTTTCAACGCATTGTGGCACCTGCCGATAGTTAAATCAATTTCACGCAGTGTTTTTCCGTCATTGTGAAATTTTATGATAAGCTCACGTGTATCGAGTGAGGTTTGTCTACCCATTATGGACAATTTTTTAGAATATCTTCAAACTTCAATTGTTGCTGACCATTTCACTTCTAAATCATTGACAGTATTAGAACCAATAAAAGAATAACAAGCAGAAAGAAAAAAAATAACTGTAAAACCTAACTGTGTCCAATCTCTCAAATATTGAAATAACATGTTGTACACTTTCTTTTGGCGCGTCACATATGGACTATTTTTTGTTTTTGTTATGCAATTTTTGTTAATTTTGAAATTTTGTTAATTTTTATATTAGAAAATACGAGAGGAGTAATTACCAGAATAAGATAGACCCATTTCTTAAACGGATGGTGACTGGAGATGAGAAATGGATCTCTTGCGATAACCCTGTGCGAAAACGATGGTGGTCAAAGAGCAGTGAAGCACCTCAAACGGTGGCCAAGCCAGGACTAACGGCCAGGAAGGTTCTGCTATGCATTTGGTGGGACTGAAAGGTGATTATTTATTATGAGTTGCTTCCATATGGACAAACGCTAAATTGGTATCTCTTCTGTCAACAACTGGACCGTTTGAAGATAGCAATTGACCAGAAACGGCCAGAATTAGCCAACCAAAATTGGATGGGAAGTTTTAATGTATCCGCCATACACGAAGTAATTATAATCTTTTTCTTGCATTGCAAAATTTTTAAATGATAAAAAATTGGTATCTAGTTACGATTGTGAAAATCGACTACTAGAGTTTTTTTTCAAATAGATAGCAGGACTTCTATGAGAGAGGCATTACGAAGTTACCCTTAAATGGCAACAAATCAAACAACAAAACTGTGCCGTTTCCACGACAGAGGGGTCTACGATCCGAAACGACCCGAGTCTTACTCGGCCAACGTCTGTCACCTCAGCCCATTGTGTAAAAGCAATGGGGCTGCTACAACAACAACAAAACTGTGCATATTTGGTCCAAATCGGACATTCCGAAGCATCTTAAATAAAGTCCTATGGTTCACATAAAAATAATGGTTTTCTTTTTCCTCAATATTAATAGTGTAGAATTTTTTACATAGGACTCAAATTGGTGGAAGCCATCTATTTATGGGCAAAGCGTATCAATTTTGAACAATTTTAAACTAATCCGTATAAGCTATTTCGACTGTATGTATTTAATGGGTTAATGAAATATTAATGGTATATATTATTGTGAATGATTCAATGATTAGCAATTACACACACCACTACGAGTAATTTCACCTAAGGTTTGTGACTGGAATATGTACTAAAACTATTGTAAATGCATCTTATTTGAGCTATCAGTATCGTTCCATATAAACTATGAAAATGTTTGCATTGCATTGCTCCCTACACCATAAGATGACATTTCTCATTCAAATCGAGTGAGGAAAATTTTTGTAAAACATTTCTCAAGACTTCAATCTTATTTTCTTGATCCTTAAACTAAAAACCACAAGACCAGATTTTTGGATTTCCAAATATATAAGGGATAAGTTAATCGATGTTTTATATTGAAAAGTCTAAAAGTCGAAATCTACATTGGCTCTTTAGGAAATCGCAAAGTCGACTTTTGAAGATCGACTTTCGATTTTCTTCATTAATACTTGCTTTATTGTCATAAAGCCAAAATTTCCCAGAAATTACACATTTCCAAATATTATTTCTTTTGTTGACAACAATTCATATAAAAAATAAAATTTTTATTCGATTTTGCATCAGTCGGTGAAAGTCAGAAATCGATTTTTATCTGGCTTGACAAAATTGAAAAGTCGACTTTGTTTTCGACTACATATCCCTAATTTCATCGTATTTTCGACATTTAACGGATGCTTGCTCATCAACTCCTATATCTGCACTAAATTTATGAGGAATTATCGGATTCGTCCGAAATATTCATTCATCAATATGAAAAACACGTTTCATACTTACTTACCTGGTTTGTGACAGAACGGTGGTTTTATAAGCCGAGCTTAAAAAAGATTTCCAATCGCATCGGTCTTGTGCGCATGTCATCCAATTTGAAAGACCATCTTCCGATATGTTGTCTTCTACTTGATCTTTCCATTGGATTCGTGGCCTTCCCCTTCTGAGTGAACCATTGCTTTTATATGCCTTTTGAGCTGAGTCGCTGCAGCACGAAACATCTGACCAGGGACGTACGCAGGGGGGCGGCCCGGGAATTTTGATTTTGAGTTCGGTCAGGCGAGAGGAGGCCTTGTTTTGAATGGTTTCCTCAGACTATAGTAGCATGTTTTGGCTAACACTATCCTTCCCCGCATTATATAAAATCGTTCACCACCTCGCAGCTATAGTTTTCAAGTTCTGCAGTTGGCCCGAGTCTACTGGGAATCTTGCGCGTTGATACCACCTGTTTGGTCTTCTCGCCATTTACTGCCACTCCCACTTTGGCAGACTTCTTCTCAGTTCGTTCAAAGGTGGGTGTTACCGCTAGCAATGTTGGACCCATTATGTCCATGTCATCGGCGTAGGCGATTAGATGTACAGAGTGTAATTTCTGTTCACATTTGCAGCTTGTCATTCGATGTTGAAGGGCTCCATTTCCCACTTTAGCTGCTGAAAAAAGTTATAGTAAAATTAAATGAAGTATGCAATTTTTATAAACCCATCGTCCGCGCCATCTATTGGTGCCTGTAAGACGTTGCCCATCACCATTCAAGACCCTACATTTCACATTCTTTAAATTTTGAATAGTTTACGAAATAGTCAGACTTCCTACCTTTCATATCACATCAATTTTATTACAATACCTCCAGTAGTTCCAAAGTTATGAGACAAAACCAGGACATTTTACATTTATGAAATTTTCAGTTACGGCAATAATCAATGGCGCTCCGATCCCCAAATTGTATGGTCGTGAAGAAAATAGAAATCGGTATATATCTATATGAAATGGAGTGAAAAATAGCTGCTTCAATGAATCCATCCATATAGCCATAAAATTGAAGAAACGCGCAATGAACTTTCCTAACAAAGCACGCATTTTAGTTATGAAATTCAATGATTTGAAAGCGTTGATCGTTTGTACGATGATTCATCGCTAAATTATGGACCAAACTGAAGATGTATTACAGAGAAACAAAACACGAGATGTGTGTAAACAGTTAAGAACAGTGTTTCCAAAGAGATAATAGCTAAAAAATCACGTTCATAGATGTAATAAATATATAATGTCATTGTGTAATAAAACTGCAGAATTCCTTCTAACCATTGCTGCCAAATTCATAAAAATCGGTTAAGTATTTCCGGAGTTATTCGAATTTCAATTCTACCATGCTCCGAAATATACGAAATATCTGTTCGATGCTGGGCGCCTATTACCAAAAAATGAAAAACACCACAAAAATCGATCTTGCAAAAATGGAAATTTTTTCTTCATACAGCTACAGTTGTGTATGTGTAAGTAAATATATTTTACATTACATATGTGCATAATCATACATACAATCACACCTACATATCAAGCAACAAGAAATTGCACCTCGAACTGCCCTTTGCCCCCTACAATTATGCTATAATTTTCATACAACAGCAGACATTATGAAAACTATTTTTTTGCCTTTTTTAAAACAGCGATTTTTGTGTGGTTTTTCATTTTCAGGTAATAGGCGACCAGAATCGAGCAGGAGTTGTATTTCGGACTATCGTTGAATTGAAATACAAATATCTCGGCAACTACTAAACCGATTTTTATAAAGTTTTCAGATATGTTTAGAAGAACTTCTGAAGTTTTATTGCCACACTGCCATTCCATATTTTTACAATTATAATGGGTGATCTTTTAGCTATTATCTTTTTGGAAACACTGTTTCTAACAGTTTAGATATATTTCGTGTATTGCTTCACTGCCAAACATCTTCAGTTCGGGCTATAATTTAACGATGAATAGTCATACAAACAAACAATCCTTTCAAATCATTGATTTTTTTTATAAAATACGTGTCCTGTTAAAATGGTTCACAGTCCGTTTCTTCAATGCTATAGCTGTATAATCGACCCACTTATTCGGCTATTCTTTAGTCTTTTATTAATATAGATATATAGGGGAGACTGGGGCACCTTCGGCACTTTTTTTTAGAGCTCTATATCTCAGTACTTATTCAACATATATAAGAACAGTATGCCTAATTATTGTCCTCTGACACTTAAGTATAAAAAATAGTACCAAAAAGATATAAAAAAATAGTATAAGTTAAAAAATTTTACAGTTTTGTAAAAAAAGTCAAATTCGCCGAATGTGCCCCAACCCGGAGTAGCTTCGGCATTTGATGGGGCACATTCGGCACCATAGTCATAGCCGGGTAATTGTCATCGCTATCAGTCTGGTTGAAATTCTGATCCTCTAAAGACTCTATTTGGTTATAATACGCTACACAATGTTGGAATTATAGGGCTTTATTTTCTAGCGGCGGACGTTTATATCTCAAGGTCGCACACACCATCAGAAATAGGGGTTTTCTATCGCATTTTCGTCAATACAAGCACGTTTGATCTTATATATGCAATTTCGAACCATATTAAAGGATTAGTTTTAAAGACAAACTCAAAAACATTTTAACGAAATAATATTGCACAATCTGTATATGACCGAATGTGCCCCACTTTAAAATGCCGAATGTACCCCGAATGTACTTTTTATAGTTTTTTTCATTTTTTTCGATCAGTTTTGTAAAAACATTATATTCAGTAGTGTTGGCGGGTTATTTGGGATACCATTTGTATTTTGTTTTGCAAAATAGTCAGGCTTAATCCCAGTTTGTTGTTTTTATAAAAAAAACAACTACTTATTAGTGGGGAATGTATGGCATTGTCCGCCGAGGGGTAAGGCAGGGAAGACTATAGTTTCGGATCTCGCCACTGATCCTCATCAGTTCCCTTTACTATAGTCTTCCCTGCCTTATCCCTCGGCGGACAATGCCATACATTCCCCACTAATAAATAGTTGTTTTTTATAAAAACAACAAACTGGGATTAAGCCTGACTATTTTGCAAAACAAAAAACATTATATTTTTAAAAATTACTATAATAATACACATCGTTGTTAACCACTTTTTAATAATATTGTCTAAAAATTTTTAAAAGTTTTATACACGAAATACTTACGATATGGAATTGAAATATTACAGAAACATCTGTAAAAATACAAAAACCCATATATCTAAATAAGCTTATTAGCTAGAAATTTCAAACTTTGTGTCAGTTATTTATTTCGATATTCGATACCTATGTATCGAATCTAGTGATGTACAGCGAGAGCTTCATATCGAAAACGCGATTGCCGAAGGTGCCCCGATGCCGAAGGTGCCCCAGTCTCCCCTACCGATTTAAATTTCGTTAACGACCTGGTAATTTAGCGACCGCAGCGTCATCTATGGATGCAGTAGTTGAAACTGTTAAACTACTGCAGATATTGTAAAAAAGTCTGGCTATTTCGTGATTTAATTATAATTAAATTAAAAACAAAATTAAATGTTTTATGTCAAAAATTATTTAGAACCTTAACTAAGTTTTCGAAAAAAAATTGCCATTTCCCTACCAATAACCAATTTTTTACTTCATTATGATACCTACAGGTCAGGAAAGACAGCCCTGAGACCCACTTACATTTGTGGTCCCTGATATTTATACCCTTCACCACACTGAGATACTGGGTATTATGTCTTGGTACATATGTTTGTTCCTTTTGAGAATATGCATAGAATCACTTTCTGAGTCGATTTATGCATGTCCGTTCGTCCGCTCCCATATATATTTTCGTCCGATTTAAAGTAAATTGTGCACTATAGACCCATAGCTAGGCCGATTGACACAAAGTACTGGAGTTAATATTCCTTCGAAAATGCGACGTCAGTTAGGATACATATGTAGAATATACCCAAAGTGGTGAATGGTGTCATATAGTCGGCCCCATCCGACTTTACTGCTTTCCTTACTGGTTAAAAATATACAATTTTGGATTTTTTAATAGTTTTGAGGCTATTTCATTGAAACGAGGTAAGATTATCGATGAAAATGGAAACCAATGTTTTTTTTAATTTTTTTAAATATTAAATACGCAGTCTTAGTGTATTTTTATAGCAGTCATCTATCTTTAAGGACTACCAAATCAGTTATGATCAATTTTTTTAAAACTATATCCTGATATGAGCCCAAAAATGTTGTTCCAAATGTCAAACCTGGTACATGTTGGCTAAAAGCCTGGTAATTAGTTACATTTTGAAAGAAAATATCTGTTCTGAATGCCTGGTAGGTTTGAGCAGTTTCTGAAGGAAAATATCCAGCTGAGCCTCTACCGTTCATTAATTTGTTCCTCTACACTACCATTGTATTAAGTACTACGGGCAACTTGCTACTTCATTATGGGCGCCTGGTATTTTTGTGAAATTTGCGTAAAAAATGCATACAACCAGGTGAATGAAAAATTGTGACATCTTAGTAAGAATAACGCCCAATGTCACAATAATGGCTCCCAATGAATTTGAAAAAAATCCCTAAAATTTGATGCAATTTTGTGCAAATTTCACAAATATACCAGGCGCCCAGAATGAAGTAGCAAGTTGCCCGCAAAAAAAAAAAAAGAAAATTTTTGGTCTGGCAACACCCTACCCGCGATAAAATTCGAGCGCCTAAAAGTATGCTACACATTTTGTAATTTCTTTGTACGGAATTGTCAGATGAAAATTTTTAATTTTTTTGGCGGGCTACTTTCTATTTTATTCTGGGTGCCTGGTATTTTTGTGAAATTTGCGCAAAAAATGCATACAACCAGGTGAATGAAAAATTGTGACGTCATCACACAAATTATGTCGCATGCGTAGGGGCATGTATACTTACCATATTTGTTGTATCCGTAAATAACAACAAATCGTATTTTTAGTAAATTCATTATTCTTTATTTTTTATTTAATATTCGTTGTAAAAAATATATACATACATTTAAAAAATATATTAAATATAAATTTTAAGAAATAATTTTCTTAACTTCGCCCACTTATTTGGACTATATTCTATTGTAATCCTTCCTTGTACAATTTTATGATTGAGAGATGAGGATAATTCCAAAATATCGTTTTCGATTGTCATCATACGGAAATTCGAGCGTATATAATTTATAAAAACCTGGAATGAAAAATAAAAGACAATTTAAAAATATATATAAGCATTAAATAATCTATAAAAATAAAAGAGTAAAGTGATTGACTGACTGACGGATTTCACGATTCATCAACGCCCAGACGAATCGGCTGAAGATAGAATCTTGAAATTTTGGGTGAGGGTGGTCATTCTTGGTGACAGATAAGGCTGGCTTTTAGGAAATTCATACCAGAACGGAAGTACAGAAAGTACTAAATGTTCTACAATTTGTATTTAGCGAACCTATAGAGCTCTTAAATTTTAAATGAGGGTGCCTGATGGAGTATAGAATAGATATAGCAAAGGGCTTTTTTGGACATTCGAACTATAAGTATGCCAAAAGTACTAAAATGTACTAAATTTGGTACTATTTCGTAGCATGTGAATGGATAGAGTTAAAAGCTTGAAATTTGGAATGCGAATTAGGGTTGAGAAGCAGGGTCGATATAAAGAGCTGACTTTGGAAGCGTGTTCTTATGTATACGAATAGTACTATATTGTACTATATTTGGTACAAATTTAATTTGGAGGTACAAATCGAGTTGCATTCTGAAAATTTAAATTAACATTGCCGTCGAAGTATAGGATTGGGATATATACGTATATTTGTTACTTATGTGTACGAAAAGTACTAAATCGTACTATAATTTGGATTTGGGTGAACCGATAGAGCTGGAACAATGCAATTTGGAGTCAGAATCACTGTTGAGGTGTGGGATTGGGGTCAGGATTCAATTTAAGAAATTGATACTTATAGGTACTAAATGGTGCTACATTTGGTACAATGAATTTTAGGCGAACCAATAGAGCTAGAATCATGAAATTTGGAGTTAGGATCACTGTTGAGGTGTAAGATTGAGATATGTAAAAGTTTTAGAAATCTGTACTACTGTGTACTAAATTTGGCACAATTTGAATTGTGAGGGAACCGACAAAGTTGGAATCCTGAAACTTGGATTTATTATCACTGAGGGAGTGTAGGATTGTTGTATATAGAAAATTTTGGAAATTGGTACTACTGTGTACTAAATTTGGTACAATTTGAATTGTGAGTGAACCGATAGAGTTGGAATCCTGAAGTTTTGAATTGGGATCACTGTGGGGGTGTAGGATTGGAGTATGTAGGAAGTTTTAGAAATTGGTACTACTGTGTACTAAATTTGGTACAATTTGAATTGTTGGTAAACGGATAGAATTGGAATCTTGGAACTTGGAGTTAGGGTCACTGTGGAGGTGTAGGTTTTGGGTGTACTAAATTTGATACAATTTGAATTATGGGTGAACCGATAGAATTGTAATCCTGAACGTATTGGTAATTCGTACTATTGTGTACTTAATTTGGTACAATTTAAATTGTGGGTGGACAGATAGAGTTGGAATCCTGAAACAAGGTTTTAGGATCACTGTGAGGGTGAAGGTTTGGGGTATGTAGGAAGTTTTGTTGGATAGTTGAGGTGGGTACTCTTGGAAATAATGTGTGCTAAATTTGGTACAATTTGAATTTGGGTGAACCAGTAGAGCTCGAATCATGAAATTTGGTTCTAAATGGTACTAACATTTAATTTATGGGCGATATGCAGTTTTCTGTGAAAATAAAATAACACATGTTTAAATATATCCCACATTCGCTAACGAAGTAGCGGGCATATGCCATATATTTAATAAAGTGTTTAACGTTTTATGTGAAATAATATCATATCTTTACGAAAAGCTGAATGAAAACACGTATTGATCAGATGGACGGCACTTTTAAAAGTTTCTTAGTTCAATGATTTAGTACCTGCTAATAGATTTATAAATTAAAAGTACGGTATGGCATAAATGATTAATATGCAAAGCAGAAAATAGTTAACATTGCATGTTAACTATGAACATGTGTATTATCAGTTGTTACCCAGTAAAAAGTTGTAAGACGAATGAAACTGCAGGTGCGGACATTTAACCCATTTGACGCCTCCGTCCTCTTAAACGAACAACAAAAATGGCAACACCATTGCTAGAAAGCAACCATTAACTCAGTGAATTTCTATAAACAATTTCATTTTATTTTTTGTTGTATTTTGATACTCTCCTAGCTTTCTTCTAAAGTTAACTTTTATTAAAAAAATATTTATTAATTAAAAAACATTTAAGTTTTTAATTTTAAACATAATTATTTATTTTAGTTTTGCTTGTAAGGGTGATGGTCATTTGAATGAATTTTAAGTTAGTTTTTCTCAGGGCTTTCCTTTTCACTTCAACACATCGATCATTTACCTCGACTCGAAAGAGAATAACTGGCCTATGGCGAATTTGTCCTTTTTCAATATTCGACCTCCAGACCTAGAACTTGATTTTGTGACAAAGAGTTTTGGGGGAAGAAGAATGCTGGAGAAAACAACTAAACCAGTTAACAAGAAACACACCATAGAGTGGGGGAAATGGATTTGTAACATAGTTTTATCGAAATCTGAGTTGAGGAACATATTTTTGAGTTATATCCACAACTGAGATTCCAATAAAATTGTTAGGCCCAATACATTGAATTTAACTAATGTTATGAGACCTCAGAGTACAATACATATCGTGATTGATTTTTATAGGCTTTTACCACAGTTTAAATCTCCCTACGCAGAATTCTCCTCAAATGAAAGTTTCACTAAACGATCACCAATCACCATTCAATATCATTTGTTCGTGATGCGGAAAAAGGAAGTCAATAAAATGAAGAAATGTTTTTTTCTTAAATAAATGATTTTATAAATAAATTTTCAACAATGCCTCAATCGTCAGCACACATGATTACGTTTGAAGTTCATTAGCAGAGCAAATTTATTTCGCATCTTCCTTTTTGTCGACATCAAGAATAACGAAAAACTAAACAAATATATCTTCGGTATTTTCTCTCTTTTTGTTGTTTTAATTTCACTGAATTGAATTTTCCATACGCGATGCGATTTGTAGTTTTAATGGCTCAATACGTTATACGAGTATTTGTTTATAAAAATAGAAAGAGGTGTGTTTGCGTATTTGCCATATGTTCGAAATGTACATTTGCGTATGTACGAGATACGTACTTATTTACGTGTCTGTGTAATATGGCTTGTTCTTTGGTTGGACGCACATCAATAATTTCTATATTCTAAAATAAAAGTTTGGGAATCTTTTTTTTCATTCAAAATAATGAATGGTTGTAATGGATGTAAAAGAAGAAAGAATGAGAAAAACGTGAGCGGGAACAAATCGAGATATACAGGAGTCAGAACGAAGCTCGGAAATTTTACCAACAAGTAAAACACCGAACCGAGGGCTATGGTGCAGGTACATCCTCCTGTAGAGATGAAGAAGGAAACCTGGTAACAAATACTGACAGCCTGTAGAGGATCTAGAAGAAGCAACTTGAAAAACTTCTGGTATCAAATAGTGGCGGTGAAGAAGATACCCCAGAACCAATAAGAGATGACGGTATAGAGTTGTACCACCTAGCCAAGATGAGTTCAGTATAACAATCAATCGGCTGAAGAATAATAAAGCAGCAGGTGCCGATGGTCTACCAGCAGAACTATTCAAGACTGGTGGTCAGGAGCATGCATCAGCTAATTAGTACAATTAGGCTAGAGGAATGCATACCCAACAATTGGAACCTCCGCATCCCGTGTCCCTTGCACAAAAAATAAGATATATGTTCCAAATACAGGGGGATTAGTGTGAACGACTTAAGCCAATGGTAAATGGTATTATCGGACTCTACGAATGCGGCTTCAGACCTGGCAAATTCATAGACCAGATTTTCACACTACGTCAAATCGTGGAAAATCACCACGAAAAACATATCGACACATTCCGCCTATTTCTTGACTATGAAGCCGCTTCAGACCAGGCAAATCCACCATAGACCAGATTTTCACTGAGCCACATCCCCACGAAAAACATATCGACACATTCCGCCTATTCGTCGACTATAAAACCGCATTTGACAGCCCAATCCGCTCAGAGGTGTTCAAAGCCATGCCTACGTTCGACATTCCTGCAAAATTAATACGGCTATGCAGGATAACTTTAAATGGTACAAGATCAGCAGTTGAAATTGGAGCCCTTCAATACCGAACGGGGTGACAAGGTGACAGCTTCTCCTGTGACCTTTTTAAAATCCTGCTGAAAATACGATATGCAAATGTGAAAAAAATTGCACACTGTACACCAAACAACACATGTTGCTCGCCTATGTCGATGACATCGACATAATTGCTCGAACATTTCAAGCGGTAACAGTCTTCTTTGAACAAATTGAGAAGAAGACTGCTAATGTGGGTCTAGTAGTAAATGGCGAGAGGCCAAGCTGATGGCATCAAGGCGCAAGACGTCCAGTGGAACTTGAAAACTGCAGCTTTGAGGTAGTCAGATATGTCATCTACCTGGTACCGTCATAAATAAAACAAATGACAACACTTCTGATTTTCGGAGAATGATAGTGTTGGTCAAAATTGTTTCTATGGTCTATGTAAGCAATTAGGAAACAAGGCCACCTCTCGCCGGACCAAACTCACACTCTAAAAGACGTTGATACTACCCGTGCAGAAGCATTGATACAAGCGCAAGCAGATGAGGCAGCTCATGGAGTGTTTGAGATAAAAATGCTCCCAAAGATCTACGTCGACGGTGATATGAACCACAACCTATGCCATATATACACGGACATCAACATAGTCAAACGTGTCGGGCTGCAGCGACTACGGTGGCTGGCCATGTAGTGCGAATGGATGAGGATGATCCAGTGGCATATAAAAGCGAGAGATGGTTCACGTAGAAGGGGAAGACCATGAATTCGATTAAATATCAAGTGAATGCCCCTGCTCAAGCGGCTCATAAAAGCGAGTCTTCTAATTGTTCCCGCAGAAGGGGAAGGCCACGAATTTGATGGAAATATCAAATGGAATATTACATATCAAAGCATGGTCTATCAAATTGGAAAAACTGAGATCGACACTTCTGAAAATCATTTTAAGTTCGGCTTATGGAACAAATGTTCTGTCTCGCATTGGGCGCCATGTTAGGGCAGTATAGCGGATGACTCACTAATTCCTTGTTTTGTCCCGTCAAATAGAAACTGGTTTCACTTGTATTGTCATGGTGCAGAATAATTCATCTCCATCTTCCTTTTTTCAATTTCTTCGAACACTACTGGATGTTTGGTATTACAAATGGGATATATCGGTCCACGTTTTGGACCGATATATTCCGTATGGAAGACCTCATTATTTCTCAAATAATTTTTTCATCCCGAACAGATATTGGAAAACCATGCTCCACAATGACCCCATCAACCTTCTAAACAAAGATTATAATTTCCTTAAACAACAAGCAAACATTGGCACCATTATTTTTTGCTGCAACCCACAAATAATGAATCTGTATAAAATTTACTTTAATAAAAATGTAGATCTGTATCACCGCCACCACAGCCACTAATGAATGAAATTCAATTCCCATGTAATCGATAGGCACACAGCTGTCAACTCGTATTCTTCAAAGTCGGGTTTAGTAGGTTTCGTGGCAGGGTCTCCTTGCGCAAAGAAGCACACACAAACCTCAAATATGTATTTGCGGTTTTAAGTTTTTTTTTGTTTTACATAATCGCAATATTAGTTCAAAAGTGCAGTAACATGATTTAAGTACAAACGTTGGAAATCGTAGACATGCCACAGAAAGATGAAAGCCTGAATCACTCATTTTAAATGCAGGGCACATACACAAAAAAGTATGTACTTGGGCAGGAGGGTATAGGGGAAATATAGAGTTTGTTGTTTGATTGTTGAAGTCGTAGCAAGTTCCTGTAAATCGTCAGTGAACGCTAATTATGGAAAAAGAAAAACTTAGATTATATTTTTGTATACCTTGGATCTGAAATATATGTATTAAGCGTCCCATTTATTACAACACGAACATCTGAACGAACGAAATCTAATTTCTAATACACAGAACAAAATGTTTAAATATATTTTTCAAAATGTCATTCCTATTTTTTTTCCATATTGTACATGTAAAATGCAAGTAAATATTCTTATAATCAGGAAAAAGCCACTATTTTTGCCAAAAAATTAAACATTTCATTAATATCAAAACTATTTTCATAGTTCACTCTACTTTACCACTATTTGCGCTCACGTTTTCCTCTCTCTCTCTTTATCTATTGTGTTTTGTTTTGGTATCGTCCTCCGCCTCTCCCCTCACTTGGTGGTAGTTAGTTTTGCAACCGTTTATTTGATTACATTCATTTGTTACCGACCAATGCAGAGGTCAGTAAATACATATATTCGAAAATTCGCATATGCATTTTCCAAATTATTTCGACATAAATGCTATTAATATAATATACGAATTATTTTTTTCTGTGTACTTAATGCCAGATAAAATTTTGAACATAGCTAAAATAAAATTCAATACCATAATTCAAGTGATCTTTTATCTCCCTGCAAGAGTCCATACTTCCGGTTATCTTGCATCTCAGACAGAAACAAACATTGTTGCAAAAACACGATGTTGGTTACATTGGCTATCGAAGTTCACCTCTCTTCAAAGTGATTTTCCCGCCATAAGCAAATGTCTGCTAACCCCTTTCCATCAGAGAATATGCTAGGCATTCCTTCTTTAACACATATTGAGTTTTCCTAAAAGCTTCTCCAGTTTCATATGCATATTTTGTGGTGGTTCCCTATTCTTATTGCTATTTTCCTCTTTGATTGCATATTCCAATAGAGTCCATGTGCATACCCCCTGCCTCGTTCTACTAAGTACTCCTATGTAGATGATTTGCAGGAGTACATGCAAACATAGTATTTGTTCCAAATACTTTTCAATAGAATACAAACCGACATACATACATGGGAGTATGTAGTGTAAATAGAGTAATGAAATGCTGGCTGATTGTTATTTTGATTAGTTGGTGTTGTTGTTGCTGGTGTTGTTGTACGAGTAGTCTCTATTTGTTTGGCTGAATGCCTGGTTTGTTGATTGTTCGATAGAAACATTCCGCCAATGTTAGAACATTGTTGGTAACAAAGAAAAGGGTGCATAATGGTTGAGTTGAATGGTCGCTATATAACAATGGAACTAAGACACTAATTATACGCTGAGGGTGGCCCAATGAGAAAACTCCTAAACGGTTTTATATTAGAATATTAGGTCAAACTATTTTTGGTCTCATCAGAACCTCATGTTTTATGAAGATTTGGAAATTTGGTTGGCCAAGATCAAGACTGAAAAGTCCCGACAAACTCATGTGTTAAAATAATAAAAAAAAACCAGTGAGCGGAGCAGTATAGTCGGACGCGGCCGACCATACGATACCCTACACAACTACCACAAAACTCTATCTTTCTGCGGATTTTTATTCCGAGTCTGGGTAATATTTCGTGATAGTTGCACCCTCTTGCCCGATTAGAGGTCAAGAGAACCTCTTCCTTACACTGACATATTTTCCGAATATTACCAATATTAAGTACAGCCCTTCTAATTACTTGTCCATATTCCCTTCACCGTGGGTTGTGTTGTGATGTTCGGCTTATAAATGTAGTCTATAGATTGAATAAAAAAACAAAATTTTTATCTGATCATCACAGAAAATTATATGCGGAACCTTATGGAACATTTCAAAGCGATCAGCGCTATATTTTCGCCCTCTAGTGTGGTAATGGTTTATGAAATAGTATCTGAATACGTAAGCACCTGTAAATATTTACGTGTAACTCCCACATCCGAGTACATACGATTGGTATCAATTTAAAGGCCAACCACTCTTCTTGGATATACCATCAACTTATCGGCTCTATGTCCATCAGAAGTAAATATATACGCATTTTGTCATTCTTCACACAAACGTTAGGGTCAATTTGACCCGCATGCTTATTCTTTGGACTGATCCCCTTCACCATGTAAAGAATCGTGTTGTTTGGGCCATAATTGCGGCCTCTGGAGCGACCAGAAAAACCGACAAAAATTAAGTATTTGGTCCATTTTATACCCTAAATATTAACCGATCTTTACAAAAAACAATAGGGGTCTTCATTGGGCAGAATCCATCCTACATGCAACATTTCGTGACTGTGGCCTGTATCGTATTTACAATTTATAAGGGACAGACGGACGGACACATATGTCTAGATCGACTCAACTAGTCGAGATATGACGATCGGTATATTTAAATGTGGGTCTAGTACCAATATTTCGCCCTGACAACAAAGTTGTGTAGGGTATAAGAAGTAAAAACGTGTCAACCAATACAGTCGACAGATATATACCCTCAGACTGGAGTTTGCGGATGTCTACGGATGTCAAAGAGTGGTCCATCTGTGGAGAGGATAGAAGAGGTTGTCCTATAGACCAAAACTTTGGATTTAAACTAGGTTTGTAAAATGTAAACCCTTTTGTAGGGAGAGGTATCAGAAGGAGAGGACGACGTGTCCCACGTGTGGGAATAAAAGGAATGGTGATGGTTTGAAAGCTTGTCTTCGTGCACAATGATCCTTCTTGTCTTGTTAATTTTTTTAATTTATCCGAATACTCTAGGCAAGGATATATCACTCAGAATTGAACGTCCTACACATGACCAGTTATTTATTTGTCTCCAAGTGTTTTTTCCACGGACAAAGTTCGTTGGATTTAGCAGATCTACACAGACGTTTTATTTCGAGCTCATATAGATATATCAATGATTTGTCACTTGTGGCTTTCTTACACACGTCGAATAATCAACCCGAGATTTTTTAGGCGATCAACCCAATTGCCGAACAACATTTTCCACTCGGATGCGGCAAATGTAGGTGCAGTACTCAGAATTGACAGTCCTACGTTACCCAATCGATACACCGTAGAAAGAGGTGACCATTTGCTTCGAGGTGTTTCTTTCATGAACAGATTTCATTGCATATTATCCAAAGACTTATAGGGTAGTCATATTTTGGGATCATACCTATACAAAGAAAAAAGAATTCGTGTATAAATATTGTTCAGAAAGTGTTGCCAATGTCGGGATTTCTGCAGTTTATGTATGCAATACATAAAACCTTAAATAATGGTATCTTGTCAGAGTAAGTGAAACAAAGTTTGAAGTCAAAATAATTTGGAAAATACATATGCGAATTTTGTAACACCAATTCAGAGGTCTGTAAGTGTGTACGAAATACAGTAACAATGAAATGCAAAACCAGTCACAATTGTGTGAATGGAAAGTCGGAAACACGCAAGGGAAGATGCATATACGATAATAAAACAAAACACAGCCGAACAATGAATTGTGGTTATGTTTTATTTTGTGGAGTTTGCTCCTTCAGCCTCATTGGTTGTAATTTGATATTTTCGATTTTCATTTAGTACAAGTAAAATATATACAAGACGTCCAGTAGACTCGGACCAACAGTGGAACTTGAGAACTACAGCTTACAGGTAGTCAACGATTTTATATACCTTGGTACCGCCATAAATAAAACTAATGACACCAGTTTTGAAATTCGGGTAGGATAGTGATGGCCAAAAGATGCTACTATGGTTTAAGTAAGTAGTTTAGAAACAAGGC
Source organism: Musca vetustissima (assembly GCF_032173495.1). Lineage (NCBI taxonomy): Eukaryota > Metazoa > Arthropoda > Insecta > Diptera > Muscidae > Musca > Musca vetustissima. The sequence goes on from NW_026873979.1 coordinate 128,455, forward strand.
CACGACCCACCAGACCAAACTTACTCTCTTCAAGATGTTGATACTTTATGGATCTGAAGCATGGATACTTACGCAAGCATATGTGGCAGCTCTTGGAGTGTTTGAGAGAAAAATTCTCCGAAAGAGCTATGGGCCGATCTGCGTTGACGGTGCATATCGCCGTCGAATGAACCATGCTTTGTACCACGTATTTTGGGTCATCGGCATTGTCAGAAGCTCGGCTTATGGAACGAAAGCTCTGTCGTAAACCAGCTAAATAAGTAAGTAGGCCCCAATTTAGACCCAAGTATCTCAGGTCATATGATAACCAAATATGTCCTTTTTGAAATACGGTTGGAATTTTTCACATCCGATCTTTCAGATTGTGGATAGTGTGACTTATTAAATTATGTAGAACATAAATATGCAGAAAATAAAACAAAAAAACATATTTTATTCTATTATTATGAAGGGTCTAGTTTAGTCGGCAACATCCTACATTGTGGCATCTCTCTTGAAATGTCTCAACTTTTGGATCAAAGTCAGTAATAAGGTTTCGATTAATTGAAATATGTATATTGTTGTTGTAAATTAAATTATTGAAACACACACGCACAAATAGGGCGAAGAGCAACAATTGCAACCACAAATGCAAAAAAAAAAACAACAACAAATGAAGGCAAATACAATCATAGGATAACAACAAAATAATTGCCGCCTTATTTGAAACGATTCGATTTTTAATTTACATGAGGCCAAAGCAAAAAAACTAAAAACACACACGCCTAGCTCTAGCGGTTGGACAGACAGGCGGGCATAACCCACCAGCGCACAGCAAGAGTTTCCAATAGAAAAAAAGCGAGGCGAAAAAAGTTCCACTGTCTGTCTGCCTCAATGTTTGTTTGCGGCGAGAAAAATAAGAAAAATAGCAAAACAATTCAATTCAGTTGTTTGAGAGCGTTAAGCGTGAGCGGTTCGGAAACGAAAGTTTACAACGGAAAAATTATTATATTATTTTTTAAAAGAAAACAAGCGAACATCGAGAATAAAAAACAACAAATAACGGTCGGTAATATTTTGAAAATTTTTCAAAAAAAGTGCAAAAAATTGTTTGTGTGAAAAAGTAAAAATAAAGAAAATGATTCAAACCAAAAAACGCCAAAATGGACAATAAATAATGTCTTCCATAATTTGTTAATGACAAATAAAATAAATAAAAACGGATATTTAGTTTTTGACTTGGTCATCCAAGGGAAAAAAATGTTAAAGTTAAAAAAACGGAAAAAAAACAAAACAAGAAATCAAAATTTGGCACAGTGGGTCAATAAATGACTCATCATTGTCGTCATTAGGATTACTTATGTGTGTGTCTCATTAGAACTTAGGTGGCTGTGTGTAAGGTGGAGGTGGCAGGGGGATCGGATCTTCTTGAAAGATCATTTATCTTCACAGATATGTATATCTTCCTGTTTGTGCTTGTTGCCAACGTTTTTTTTTTTCTAGCATTACATTACAATTCATGCAACAAATTGTTACACATTCTTTGTAAGAACGTGGCCATAAAGATTAGTTTACTACCAGCCATCCATCCATCGGAATGTATTTGTTTAGGACAACATAAACATCCATCAACACTTGTTAGTCGTGTTTTATGAAAGTGAAAATCACTAACTACAAAAACAACAACAATAAAAAATCACTCAAATTAAAATAAAAATATTTTATTTTTTTCTTGTTGTAAATTGTTATGCTATTGGGCGCCAAATAAATAACAAACGTAATATAAATATATATTATATGGACATTTATATATATATATATATATATTTGTTTCGTGTATATTTCTTTCAAACATCGTAAATTTCCGCCATCTGTGTTTGAATGTGTGTTTATTGAAATCTTTATTAAAAATATGCAATAATGTTCATCTGTGAAATGTGAAAATATTTGGCATGACATTTGAAATTGACCAAGTGGAGGACAGTGGTAATATTAAAAAAGTTAAAGCGATTGAAAATTCTTCTCAATAATAATGTAAAATTTATCGGCAGCGGCTATGAATAAAATAACGACTTCCTCCAGGCCAAGAACCTGGATGCTAGGGTCCAGGCTGCATTCTCAAGCATGTTAATATATGAAAGCCAGCATGTTAATATATGAAAAATAAGTTTTCGGTCCACTTCATCCCAATATTATTATCTGATCATAATCGAAAATTATAGGCGTTGTCCTTGACCATACCTGGATCCTCATAGAAAATTTCAAAGCCATCCGCGCTATATTTTCGCCCTCTAATGTGGTAATGGGTTACTAAATAATATATGAATACGTAAGCACCTGTAAATATTTACGTGTAACTCCCATATCCGAGTACATACGGCAATATAATTGGTATAAATTTAAAGGGCAACGACACCTCTTGGATATTCTATCAACTTCTCGGATCTATGTCCTTTAGGGGTAAATATATACGCTATAGACCGATATATTGACCGATCTTTATCAAAACAGGCATGCTTATTCTTTGACCCGATCCCCTCCTTCATGTAAAAATTTGCGATGTTTGGGCAATAATTCCGACCTGTGGAGCGACCAGAAAAACAGACAAATATTAAGTATTTGGTCCATTTCATCCCCTAAATATTAACCGATCTTTACCAAAACAATAGGGGTCTTCATTGGCCAGAACCGGTCCTACATGCAAAATTTCGTGAAGATTGGTCCATAACTGTGGCCTGTATCTTGTTTATAAAATATAAAGGACAGACGGACGAACACACATGCCTAGGTCTAGGTATCCTATAACTAACGAGAATGCCACAATACAGACACTTCGGTTGGAGAATACACTTAGATCCATCAGAATATCTAAAATATGATGTGAAAGTTCTATTGTGGATAGTGTAAAATAAACCTATACTAAACCAGTGATCGGAGCAGTATAGTCGGACGGGGCCGACCATACCATACCATACACAACTATCACTAAATTTTCTGCGGTTCTATATTCTGAGCCTGGGCAATATTTCGTGATATTTGCACCATTTTTACCGATTTCAGATCAACAACTCCACTTTCTAGTGAATTTTTACGCCATAAAATAAAAAGTTTGTCCCTTTAGGATTTGGTTGATTTGACCATCGGAATATTGACCGATCATCATCTAAACAGCCGCTCTAAGTATTTGATTAGATCCCCTTCACCTTGTAAAACATGTGATGTTCTGTATATAATAATTGCCCCTAGAGCTACTAGAAAATCTGATAAAATTAAAGTTTTCTGTTCATTGCACCCCCTGAATGAAATCTCAACTTGAAGGTCACCAACTCCTCTTGGATATATGGATTCTCGGGTATATGTCTTTCAGGTGCAAGTATATACCCCCTAGAATAAAAATTTTGTAATCTTTGGTCCGATCCCCTTCTCCATGTAAAATGTCACGATGTTTGGACCATAACTGCGCCCTCTGAAGCGATCAGAAAAACCGACAAAAATTAAGTATTTGGTCCATTTCATCTCCTAAGTGTTAACCGATATTTACCAAAAACAATAGGGGTCTTCATTGACCAGAACTCATCCTACATGCAAAATTTCGTGAAGATTGGTCCATAACAGTGGCCTGTGTCGTGTTTACAAGTTATAATGGACAGACGAGATATGACGATCGGTATACAAAAAGGTGGGTCTAGGACCAATATTTCGCGGCGTTACAAATTTTTGGGGCTGTACAAATCTATAATACCCTGACAACATAGTTGTGTAGGGTATAAAAACTTAATGAAGTGTTTTATCTCTGATGCCAAGCATTTGGAACAAAACTTAAAATATCGAATATACCTCAAAACGTGTACGTAGGAGAGCTATATAATAAGAACCAAAAATAATACTTTTACTACTTTAAAATCTTGACCTATATTAATAGTGTCTGGTAGACAGATTTGCGTGCCGTGAAATCCAGAAGAGCGGAAAATGGGAGTTAATGGTATATGAAGGCTTGATAATTTCGAGTATAAGTTCCCAAAATATAAAATTACAGACAAATCGGTTAAAAATCGTTGCCAACATTAATATCGTTCATTTGGGGTACAGTTTCGGTACATTCGCCATACCTTGCAAGAAGTACTAGCAATGTGCATGCAATGTGCATATTGCTATTTTTATCGTAATTTTAACAAACGACATAGAATTTTATTCTGATCAGGAAAATGTATGGGGTCTAAACCATTTAATGGACTCTACCTTATGGTGGATGGGAAAAAATACGATCGCGTTTACTTTTATAAGAATTGTACGCATACATCCCTGTCTTGAAGAAACATTTTCTTTGGCAGGAAATGCTGGCAAATGGGCAATAAAAAAGTGTATAAATCATTCGAGAGAATACTTTGAAGTACAATCAGTCTTTTTTCTTGCATATCTGGACGTATAGTAAACTAGCTATAACAGCAATAAAATGCAAAATAATTGAATCAACTATTTTCAAGTTCGATCGTAACGAACCTCTAATACAGTATATATTCCACTGTGCAACATCATCATATGTTTTGTATTTGTTCCAAAAGAAAATATTGCATAATTCTTCTACTTTCAGCTGTAGTTGTTGGCTATACTCTATGCGAGTGTACATGTGTACAGCATTTGTTGATACGATACTGTATAATTATTTAAATTAAACAAACACAAACAAACAATTATAATGTGCAAAAACAAAATATGATTTACTAACAAACAAAAAGAATTCATTCATACACTGCTCTCGATTTAGATACGTTTTCTGTTTTTTTCTGCTTTTTATTTTAGCCGTTACGTTCCATTTCAAGTATCAAACAGTTTTGTAGGCTGAACGAATCCGCATATGTTGATAAAATCATAACGGAGATAATGTCAAAGTGATGGTTTAGTTTTTTTCTTTTTTTTAATAGTTGATGATGATACTGACGTCTCGATGGATCTTATCTAATTGTAAAATGTTAAAGTGTAGGAAAATATGTGAAAGAGCAAAGCAATAATGAACACATACAACTACACATTAGTAAAGGGAAAAATTGTTGTTGAAATATTTTCATAATCTATTTTGTTTTTTATAATCTACCTAAGCGGTATTTAATGTTAGAAAACTAGCAAGGCATGGGTTTTTGGTATTTAATTTGTTGTTGTAAACTTTATAAATGGTGCCTGACTGATTCTCAAACTTTAAACGTGTTTTCTCGAACTAGTGTTTTTATAACTGGTGGACGCGATTGCTCAAAAACAACTAATCCGATCGCTTTCAAACGTTGACACGTTTCTCTGTCAGTATATATATAGCTATCGGGTGAACTACAATAAATCCAATCGGTGAAGATCTAGGGAATATTAAAAAAATGTTCCGAAATTTGTTTGCGAAGTCAATATCACTAGTGCATACCAGAGCCAGACGAGTACTATTTCTAATGCCATGGGATTTTTGGATTCCGAATTTTCAGTGAGGAGATATCATGTCTGGAATCCAAAATGAGGTATTTTCTTTAATAACAAAAAAAGATCTAGGCAAGTTAAAAATATTATTTTATGCAAATTTTGGATGAAATTTGGATATTCCGTTCGTTTCGTTTCTGAATAATTTTGACCATTTTGTGGTTGATTTACAAGAAGGAGTAGACCGATTTTCCCCGTCTTCGAACTTAATATGAATTTGAAATAAATTTTACGATGTTCACAGTTTGGATCAAATTGAAAATTCCATTTGCCTAATATTGGATTTATAAATATTGAAAATGTTTACCCTTTGTGGGGGGAGGTAACAGAAGGAGTGAACTAATGGGTCGTATCTTCGGACTTGATCTAGGCTTGGCAAAGGTAATAGGTAGTGCAAAGTCTTGTTATAATCGTAAGAAGTAATTTTCAGCAAAAATTGGGCCATTTGGCGGGGGAGGTACTACATACTGTGGGCGATATTTCTCACCTTGCAAATTAAACTAAAGTTGAAAGAAACATAACAATGTGCAAAGTTTGAATGAAATTGGTTACTTGGTTATCGTGCGCACCAGCCAGGCAGACAAACATTTGGAAATGGACTCCAAATTGTCTAATGGATTTGGTCCTAGGAAACATTGGTATAAAACCAATATTTGGATGAGATACTTTATTCCGTAGCAAAGTGTATATACCCTTATTAGCAATAAGGCTGAGGGTATAAAAATTTGCAGATAGTTTTCAATATATGTTCAAGTTTAGATAAGAATTCATGTTTTGACATATGGTCCTAAACTCATTTTCTTATCGAAGAATCTGTAATGAAAATATCTGGGGTGCCCCCAGGGCTCCCCCCCCTGCGTACGTCCCTGTTGTGATGTTTGGCTTTCAGTTGTGGCCTATAGGGGCTTTGTTCTTCAGGGAAAAATATATACGCTATAGAATACAAATTTTGTAATTTTTCACACAAAAGTCAGGACCCATTTGACCCGCTAAATATTGACCGATCTTTATCAAAAAAGACATGTAGAATTTCGCGATGTTTGGGCCATAATTGCGGAATTTGGAGCGATCAGAAAATCAGACAAAAATAAAGTTTTTGGTCCATTTCATCCCCCAATATTAATCGATCTTTACCAAAAACAATAGGGGTCTTCATTGGCCAGAACCCATCCTACATGCAAAATGTAATGGAGATTGGTCAATTACTGTGGCCTGTATAGTGTTTACAAATTATAATAGACCGACAGATGGACGGACAGATGGACGGACACACATGTCTATTTCGACTCAGCTAGTCGAGGTATGACGATCAGTATACTTAAAGGTGGATCTAGGATCAATATTTCCGGGCGTTACAAACTCTTAGGGCTGCGCAAAGCTATAATACCCTCATAACGTAGTTGTGTAGGGTATAATTATTCTATCTATAGAATAAATTTAAGTATTCTACACCTAGCTAAATACATGTCTACAAATTTTCTGTAGAAAATATTCGGTTCATTGAACTGTAATTATTTTCGTTTTGTTCATTTAAAATGACTTCCGTATTTTGTGACAACATTTGCTTAAATTGAAAATGTCTTGGCTGACAATGTATTTTCATCAAATTTCTGTAAAAATGATTTATTTTGAAATCTACAAATTCTGACGTAGAATTTTACGGCTTCAATTATAAAAAAATAACATAATACCTATTAATTTAACCATCCAAAAATGGAAATAATAACTGACTCAATCAAATATAATTTTGATAATCGTAAAAAGAAGTTCTTCCAGAATTAACCATCCGCATTAATACATTCAAATTGTATCCCATTTGTCTGTTAAACCCTTAAAAGGGGTGCGGTTCTTCAAATTTATTAGTTTCTCACAACATTTTGACAGTTCTTTTTTAATTGGTGCTAATATCCAATTAAGGTTGTCCCCAGTACTTAAAAGAAGACATCGATAATATTTAGGCGTATTTATGCGGGCAAGTCATGCGCCAGCGTAATAATATTGTACAAATTTGGAAATTCAAAATGATCAGTAATTATTATGTTCTACAAAAATGGTTTATTGTTGATTGGTAGTTGGTAAATTAATATGTATAGTTTTTTTGAATGAGTTGTGAAGTTTAATAGATGATTGATGGACTTGAGAATTATTTAAATACATATAGGGGAAATTGTTAAATTGTCGAAAAGGATTTTTTAGATTAAAAAAATATGTGTGTGCAATAACCCAATTTTTGTATATCAAAATTTAACTATCCACTGACAAATGATTTTTACCCGCTATTTCAAAACGATTTAGTTTTAGTTTGATATTTCAGAAATTTGACGGATAAAAGACAAACTGACATGATAATACAAAAACTATTAATCCAAAATTTTAACATGTTATTCTGGACCTACATAGCTATCTTTATTATTTTCCAGCATGTTTTTTGGCCGAAGCAAATGGGCTGTTATTTTGTATTTTGGGTACTATATTCTGTAGCAAAGTATGAATATTGGTCAACTCTTTACAGTACCCCAATACGAAACTTCAATTTTTAATCAAATTGGCTGAAATTCTATATTTTGGATTCTCCTCGGGTGTAAACTCTTCCTACCAAAAATTATCAATACCCGTTTTAGTATAGCCCTAATATAACTGTAATCCCTCTACTCGGTATGTTGAGGATTTCAGACATATTTTGAAGCGCAACGTGTAATTTTCTGTATTTTCAGGGTCCTTGCCTAACGTCAGTGTTTGTACTATGGAATTACCTTGAACATGCGATCGATTTTATATCACTTATTTGTTATATCGAAATAATTTGGAAAATACATATGCGAATTTTATAACACCAATTCAGAGGTCGGTAGCGGTGTCTGAAATATAGAAACAATGGAATGTAAAACTAGCCACAATCGAGTAAGTAAGTAACGGTGAGAAGAGAGACAGAGGACGATGTCACATGAATGATGGTGTTTTTTCGGGAGGAACACATTTGTTTTTGTCGAAGGAGAGAAGAAAAAATTTGCGCAAATAGTGGTGAAGTAGATCAATGTATGTAAATAATTTTGCTTAAAATCGAATCGGTTCAAAAATGATTTTTATCTATAGATTTGGTTAGTTTAAAGACTAGTTGTTATACTCTACACAACTATGATGTCAGGGTATTATAGCTTTGTGCAGCCCCAAAAGTTTGTAACGCCGCGAAATATTGGTCCTAGACCCACCTTTATGTATACCGATCTCATATCTCGACTAGCTGAGTCGATCTAGACATGTATGTCGGTCCGTCCGTCCGTCCGTCCGTCTGTCCATTATAATTTGTAAACACGATACAGACCACAGTTATGGACCAATCTTCTCGAAATTTTGCATTTAAGATGGGTTCTGGCCAATGAAGACCCCTATTGTTTTTGGTAAAGATCGGTTAATATTTAGGGGATGAAATGGACCAAATACTAAATTTTTGTCGGTTTTTCTGGTCGCTCCAGAGGCCGCAGTTATGGTCCGAACATGGAGAAGGGGATCGAACATAAGAATAAGCATGCCTGTCAATATTTAGCGGGTCAAATGGACTGACTTTTGTGTGAAAAATTACAAAATTTTTTTCTAGGGCATATATACTTGCCCCTGAAGGACATATACTCGAGATGTTGGTAGTATGTCCTAGATGAGTTGTTGACCTTCAAATTGATACCAATTATATGGCTGTATGTACTCCGATGCGGGAGTTATACGTAATTAAGTAAAGGTGACTATGTGCATATTATTACTATTACTCCATTAGAGGACGGAAATGTCGCGCTGATCGCTTTGAAATTGTACATGAAGTTCCGATTATGGTCAATGACGACGCTTACAGTTTTCGGTGAAGTTGAGATTTCATTCAGGGTGTGCAATGAACCGAAAACTTTAATTTTGTGAGATTTTCTAGTCGCTCTATAGGCAATTTTTAATTTTATGGCGTAAAAATTCACTTAAAGAAAAAATATTTGTGAACATATGCAAGACTTAGAAAGAGGAGTTGTTGATCTATAATCAGTAAAATATCACCAAATATTACCCAGGCTCAGAATATAGAACCGGCGACCGTCCGACTGTACTGCTCCGCTCACTGGTTTATTATTGTACATTTGAAGTATATCTATCGTTGTCTATTAAATACCTTTTATCTTCTACTTTAAATCCTGACCTACTCAACGAAATACTGTTCAGAATATTAACACCATTTCCTCAATAGAAATACATTCAATTACATTCCATGAACCATTATCTCCCTCTTATGGATTATGAGAACAATTGTTATAACACTTCATAGTAATAAATATTTTGAAAAAAAATATTCATATATTTTTGTCGCGTGTCAAATAAATTAGCAATTCAAAATGATTGGAAAATGTGTCTAAATTTGCACATTCACAAAATTGATGCCATCCATCGAATGAAACGAACAAAACTAATAACAATAAATGCCGTAAATGTTTAGAAATGTGAATGCATTTTTTGTTGTTATTGTTATATTGCAAAATCTACCATTCAGTCAACAATGATGTTTGGCATCACAACAAATATCATTGGTAAATATATGGAAAATAAAATATTTTCAATTATGTGCCAAAATGAGTAGTGGATTGGGTATTTAGTTGTTTTATGTAGGCAAATGCCAACGCCGCAGTTTTCATTTTGTCACTGCACTTGTGTCAATAAATTCCATAGTAGTTCGAGGGCAAACGGTGATGATAGGCGTTAAATAAATGGAAATGAAATGGATAAATAATTCTAAACCCCCGGTTTGGTAATGAAAAATAAAAAGTGGGTGCCTTGGCTATAAAATGTTGCAATATTTTATAATATACGGAAGTAAATTCAAGAGGAGAATATACTTATACTTACAAATATTTTATGCGCTATGTTAATACAAAAGCAAACTCTTATATGATCACTATGTGATTGGAAATTGCAATGATAATGATAAACGTATATATAAAGTAGGCTTGTTAAATAGCGAATTACAGACAACCAGGTTAAATAGGCACTTGAAATGAAAATATAGGGAACATACAAAAAAGTGGACCTATACCAAAAATTCTACAAACCGATATATCGTTAGCTAAAATGCAAAAAGGCGTAACTAACAAAAGCATAATTGTGTAGGAGAAGCAAAAAACTGTTTTGAATGAAAGCTATAAACATGTCATGTGAAATGAAAAAGTATGCCCGGCAGGGTGATATTGCATATGACGAATAATAGGATATAATTTTTTAACCAATTTAGTTATTTAGTTTAATGGCAGTCATAACAATTAAGTAAAAATATGAATTTTTTGTTAGTTACGCCTTTTTGCAGATATCAAATAAACCCACTTGTAGTTACGTCTTTTTTTTTTTTGTTAATAGAAGCTCCTTTTTTGACCGCAGACGTGTAAAACTTTGTCAACACATGTAGTTTATTGACATTCAAAAAGTCAATTTTCAATATTTTGTTAGTTACGCATTTTTGCATTTTAGCTGACGATATGTAAACCACAATGTACACAAAATACAAATTTCAGCAATTTTAAGTGGAGATTTTTCCTAAAAAAGTTGCTATGAAAATCGGTATTGCAGAACAAATTGTATGAGTACGTCTCTGGAGGCTATACCTTAAGCGGGACTAATGTCGATAATATCGTGTAAGAATTGTCGAACAATTATTGTTATCATTATATGAGGTGCTATGGCTAATTTAGGACTGACTATTTCGGAACTAAAATTTTTGCATCACAATATATTTATTTACGATAAATATTAAAAATACCGAAAATCGATCGGTATCATTATATTGGGGCTAGACTTGAATGTGGTTCATTCATAGTTCATTTTCAGACTTAAATTGTTGGTGTAACATTTGTATGAAATCCGCAAAATTTCACACACATCAAACTGGACTTAATTCAGTATGCTGTGCAAAATGTTGTCTAAATCGGACCAATATTGGGAATTTGGTGCACCGTTTACATAAAATCGGACGAAACTACATGTGGGAGCTATATCTAAACCTGGACCAATATCAACAAAACTTCACAGATGTTAAGCTATACTAAATTCCATAGGCTGTGAAAAATTTTGTCCCAATCGGGCAAATATTTTCAGTTTGGTGCACCATTTACATAAAATCGGACGAAACTATGTATGGGAGCTATATCTAAATCAGAATCGATTTCAACAAAACTTGCCATATATCAATTTAGACCTAATTTAGTACTCTGTGCAAAATTTTGTCTCAATCGGGCTAATATTGGCAGTATGATAAACCATTTACATAAAATTGGACGAAACTATATATGGGAGATATATCTAAATCTGAACCGATTTCAACAAAACTTCGCAAACATCAGTCTGGACCTAAGTCAGTACTCTGTACAAAATTTCGTCTTAATTGGACCAATATTGACATTATGGTGCTCCATTTACATAAAATCGAACGAAACTATATCTAAATCTGAACTGATTTCAACAAATCTTGGCATATTTCAATCTAGACCTAATTTAATACTCTGTGCTAAATTGTGTCTCAATCGAACCAATATTGGGAGTTTGGTGCATCATTTACATGACATGTGCCAAATTTCATCCAAATCGGATCATAAATGCGACCTGTACTTTGTTCACAACAAGACATGGACGGAGAGACGGACGTATATAAATCGACTCGGAAAGTTATTCAATGCATATTATCAAAAGGAACCATGGTTCAATCTCCTTTTGCCTGGTACAAAAATATGCACAAAGACACCACAGTGTGGTAAAGGGTATTAAAAGGGGGTTATATGGGGACTACGCCAAAAAAGGGGGGCGAATATTAATATTTTTGGGAGGGAGATTTGTTACCATATACGACTGAAAAATACCAAATTACAGCGAATTGGGTTGGAAAACGCGCTCAAGAACTCCAAAATACCGAAAATTGGGGATACCCTTATATGGGGGCTTTGCATCTTACTTTGTAGGTGTAGGGTATAAACATATGGGTGCATATAGATTATTTCTAAATAATAAATATATATTTCTAAATAAATAAAATATATATAATTTCCTCATTATTAAATTATGACGTAGATGGGGTATTGCAAAAAAATGGAAAAATATGGTGCTGTGCCCACTCAATGCAGTGAATTATTTGCCATTGGCAATTTATAACAGAAAAAAATGTTACACAGAATAATTGGATAAATTAGCTGGTGACTGGTGGCGGGCGGGGTGTTAAGCCAAAGAAACAACAACATAACACCCAAATAATCTCATTTATTTTTGTTTGGTGTGGTTGTTGTTCTGGTTTTCTTCTCCCACAAAATATCAGCACATTTTTATTTTTCTTTGCATATTTGACATTGACATTTTCAGCGGGCGTCTGACTATCTTTAATTTGGAAGCGTCTAATCGCTGCGGCTTTTCAAGGTCCATAAACAAAAAAAAAATAAGAAAATATACGCATAATTTAGTTTTCTACGAACATTATTGGAAAACAAAAACAAGAAAGAAAATATATGAAATATTTCATTTCATGTTCTATACGGTATTACTGCGGATAATTCTAGAGGGGCGTTATGAGTTTGCTATTTTTGGTCCGCTTGATTTCCTTCATCGAATTTGTCGGTTTCCTACGCGGTAATTAGTTATATTTTGTTGTTGTTGCTTTCGTAGAATATTTTTTTTGAGTTGTGTTGCAATGGTTGTTCGATCAATGAATGAGTGAATTGTAAAGATCAATCAACTGCCGTTGTACGCTTCGTAATTTTTTTCTCGATTAAAATTGATTTAAATTGTTTCCGAATCATTTAAGATTCAATGGAAATGATAAATATAATTGCTGCTGTTACATGAAACTGGAAACAAATTATAAAATTCCATAAGAATTACAACAATAGAATAGAAACGATTAATAATTACATTTCAATCGCCCTTAGACATTGAATTAGGTTATAACACACCCTCGTACACCAGACGACAACAAATTATTTTTTTCATACAGAATATTTTATATAGAAGAAAATTTTAAAATTAAATGTGTAAACATGTAAAACATCGTTATATGTTTAATAATTTCTAAAACAATATTTTCTAACCTGGAATCCAATGTGCCAAATTACAACCACTGCGATATGAAAATTAGGTTAAAAATGGGTGGGTTCTTTATGTGGGACCTGTATAAAATTTTTTCAACAAAAATGTGTGTTAAGGGGATCCACACATATTTTTGTAATTGAAGAAAATACCTTCTTGATGGCGGTTATGATTTTCGATCACTGGATCATTCGATTCAAAAAATTTCAACGGCATTCGAAAGAGTACATGTCGGGATCTGGCAACATCGCACAAAAATTAACAAAATAGCGGACCTATGAAATTTAAGTTTTGGTCAAAACCCAATTTGGAAAATAGGGAAGATCTGCACTTGTAAAAATTTAGAACCAATTGGCTAAATAGTTTTTGAGTTATCGTGCTTGCCATTCGAAAAAACTCGTTTTTGAGAAAAACGCGTTTAAAGTTTGAGAAACACTCTTGTCGTCGTGGACACATAGTAGATCGACATTTATCGTTCCTTTTGTAAAAAGGAACTAGTTCCTTTATTCCTTGTAGTTCCGACTCCTTGATAGTTCATTTGATTCTCTCTCTTTCATTGTTCTTTTTGTTTTTCGCTCACATAGTTCCATATTAATTCGTTGATAGATGAAACAAGTAAACAAATTGTGCAAAAATGAAAAAAAATGAAATTTAGTAGAGTATTCGGAAGCAACAGAATTCAACTGCAGGACAATAAACACATTTTTTATATATCTCCTTTATTTATATGCTGTTAACAATGTGACAGTATCTGAACAAACCAGATCGATTAAAGAATATGGAAAAAAGTTTGGAAATCCGTGAAAGAGATTAGAGATCAGAAAAAACAAGATCAAAAAGGAATGACATCAAAATCCGATCTCTCCCTCTCTTTCTTTTAGACAAAAACAAATGTATTCCTCCAAAGAAACAGATCACCACCATTCATTGTTCGGATGTGTTTTGTTGTCCTTTGGGGAGAAATCTCACTTGGTGATTGTCTACTGTTTGTCTTGTTTAGAACCGCGGCCTCTCCCCTCACTCTGTTCTAGTTTTGCATTCCATTGTTTCTGTATTTCAGACACTGTTACCGACCTCTACATTGGTGTTATAAAATTCGCATATGTATTTTCTAAAATATTTCGATATAAATGAGAAATACAATATAACAAATAAATGATGATATGAACAACAAGCTCAACCGAAGGTCGTCAGATATAACCGTACCTTTATATTGCATACCAATATATTTTTCATCATCCAAGAACACTCAATTCAGATTACAGCCACTTTAGTAAGAAATTGCGACTAAAGTTTTCAAATGGCCTAAAAAAAGAGTGGTGCCTTCATCAAAATACACTCCTAATATGTATTTTCCCTTCTTTCGGTGGCCGAAAACGGGCGGAGTCTTTATATGAGGAGTATGTCAAAACAAAGACACATTCTGCAAAGATGTGTTTGACCCTCCCATAACCCAGAATGCCAACTTATAGCTACTTCGGTTGGAAAATGCGGCTAGAACCTATACCAAAAAGTGGAGCGAATAACACATATTCTTCAAAGCTCTATATTAAATATTGGCATACGGCCATGACCTAATCGACATAGAATAATATTAATAGTATATTATTCTAAACTAGCCCATCATGATATAGATGGCATTCTATGTACCGAATGTCCCATTTTTGGTATCACATTTTCCTTAAGAAAAACATTTTCGCTTATGAACAGATCCGAACAAAAATAATTGTACGTTCTCGGAGCGGATTACTACTTTCATTTACAGATAATAAATACTAACATTATGCGATTCTTTGGAAAATTTAAATTTCTATTTTAGAAAGTATGGACTTCACACTGAGCATATGTTTTCCGAAAAATCGGGATAGGAGAGAGTGTTATGAAAGATTATATTTATGTCAAAAACTGCCGGAAACTTTAAAGTTGTAAAAAAATGCCATTCAAACTGTGCCATCCCGAATGATCGCATTAATATACCATTAATGCGATCATTCGGGATGGCACAATTTTAAATAAAGCGAACATCTGAAGAACACATATGCATATAAACTGCATTTAGGTTATCAAAGATAAAAGAAAATATACACACACCAATATTTTATCGAAGTTCTAAGAAAACTGCAAAAGTGAGAAAAATTATGAGATATAAACAACTACATTAGTCAATATTTCGGATTTTCTTTTCTCGAAAACAAAATTTTGTTTGCATCGAAACTAACATATGATTATTTTCTTTGTTATTAGAAACCCCAAAAAATTATTTAGAATGGAAGTGTGAAAATTCAAATACCTGATGAAGTGCCACCATTACGGAAGTGTTGAAATTCATAGACCAGAAGACGACGTCGTTGCACAGGAAATTCGCATAATAGCAAAAAAAACAAGCTGAGTAAATTAACAACAAGTGGGAGAGAGATGTAAAACGCCAACATTAGAAAAATAAAACAGAATAAAATTAAATGTGATATACAAAACGAGAATTGTCAATAAGAAAAGTTAAATATATAGATAAAATAATATAAAAATAAAATACATATTTTAAATAATACATAATAAAAAATAATAAATAAATTATTAAACATTGTGAATCCTATCAAAAACAACCAACAACGAATTCAAATAAAAAATATTAAATCTAAAATATATTTAAAATTTTTTATATCCAGTTCAAATTAAAATCTAAAATTTCCTGCCATGACGACGTCACCTAAGTGGATTTCGTATTTAGCATTAACGCTATTTGGTAAGTTCAAATTTTATATACATATATTTATATAGATAAGTGGATATTTTTGTTTTGCAGATACACTGACGTTTTTGTGTTTATTGCTAGATATTTTATTTCAAAATAAATATACAAGCTTTTAATTGATTTATGCTACATACTATAAATATTTAATTAAATAAACATGGGAAGTGTATTTTATATAGGAGGAAATAGGTTTTATATTTGCATTGGGAACATTAAATGTACTGTGGCTCAGTGGTGATATTTGAAAACTAGATCTCATAGTCCTTAACAAAATTTAATTAAAATATTTGGTTTTATAAGTCAGATTCAAAAATATTTAAAGAAATCAGGTTTATAGTCCCAATAGTCGTTAAACTCCTTTCAAAATTACTTAAAATTCCCACTTCAAAAGATAAAACTTTAAAACTTTATTACAAGTAATAGCATGTGTGGTATTGAAAATGTTACATGTTTTGGTATAGCCCCCGTATAACAGTATCCTCCAATATTTTTTTGGTGAAACATATTACAGAGAATAACAAAAAAGAGACTAACATATGAACGCAAAATAAATAAGACTAAAAAATAGTGTTTTTTATGATTATAAGTAATTTTACTCGTATTTATGTGAGGTATATGGAACATGGGAAAAATTAAAATATGAATGTAATTATGAATATATTCATTAAACATTTTTCTTTGTATATGGAGCTTTTTCGACCGAATTGGTTGTAATTATATATTTGCGCTCTTCATTGGGTGGAAAATCTTTGTATCAAAAACGGCAGCCACCATTATTAAATATTTTGGGGAGTTTGGATAAGTTTTTTTTTCATTCAAATTGTCTCTAAATTAGAATTTTAGATTATTATTATAGAATATTGGTCCTAGACCCACCATTAAGTATACCGATCGTCATAAGTATACCGATTAGTCGATCTTGACATGTGTGTCCGTCGGTCCGTCCGTCCCTCTAGAGGCCACAATTATGACTCGAACAGCACGAAACTTTACACCGGGAAGAGAATCTTCCCAAAGAATAGACATGACTGTTTTGATGAAGATCGGTCATTATTTAGCCGGTTAAATGGACCTTGACTGTGTGAAAAATGACAAAATTTGTATTCTGGGGCGTATAAATTTATTCCCGAAGGACATAGACCAATTGTATGTACCAATTACCAATATACCAATTATATTTGGAAGATACGCCAACACAGCTTATGGCTGTGTTAGTGTATGAAAAAATATTCGTTTAAAAAATCGACGCTTATGGCTGTGTTTGTCTATGAAAAAAAATATTCTTTAAAAAATCCACGCTTATGGCTGTGTTAGTCTATGAAAAAAATATTTGTTTAATAAATCCAGGCGTATGGCTGTTTTAGTCTATGAAAAAATATTCTTTAAAATATCCAGGCTTATGGCTGTGTTAGTCTATGAAAAAATATTCGTTAAAAAAAAATCCACGATTATGGCTGTGTTAATCTATGAAAAAATATTCGTTTAAAAATCCAGGCTAATGGCTGTGTTAGTCTATGAAAAAATATTCCTTTAAAAAATCCACGTTTTTGGCTGTGTTAGTCTATGAAAAAATATCCTTTAAAAAAATTCACGCTTATGACTGTGTTAGTCTATGAAAAAATATTCTTTAAAATTCCACGCTTATAGCCGTTGTAGTCTTTAAAAATATTTCCAAAAAAAATACGCCCATATGGGTTTGTTTTTTGGTTGTGATAGTCCTTAAAAAATATTTATCACGATGGTCCTTTAAAAATATTATTTAAACAATAAAAGTCTATAGCTTCCGCACTTATTCCTGTAATAGTCCTTAAAAATACACTATTTAAGAAAAACACGCTTATGGCTGTGCTATTCTCTTAAAAATTTGCAAAGGAAAAATATTCCTAATAACAGGCTTATTCCTGTGATATTAGTTAAAAATATTCTTTAAAAAATTGAATAAATTCTAAAAGACTGTTTTAAAGTTCCCTTAAAATTCATTTTTTTTAAATAGAATCTAAAAACAGAAATATTTTCCAAATTTAATGACGTCTAAAAATTTTTAAACACAACATTTTTCGACATCTTTCAAAACATATGTATGTTTTCTTTGTTATAATTTTTGTTCAATTAAAAACGCAAATAGGTGGCCTTCCATTTCACTTTACGAAAATGTCTAAACAAATTTAATTTTTGTTTAAAAATAAAGCACACGACTTAGCCGGCATTTTCAAAATTAATAACAACACTGTTAGTATTACATATTTTATCATACAATGTGTCTCAAAATACAATACAGATTTGTGGTATTTTCTTTTAATGATTTTATTGACGTTTCAAATTATTATCCAATATTTATTATTTTTCTCACAGCTGAACGTTCTCTACTGTATTTGAAGTGAGTTATTGGCGGGAATAGCCTGCTGAGTTCATTGAATTTTTATCTGTTTCAGTTGTTGGTTTTTTAATTGATCATCAATTAATCCAATTCAATTAGTGGGATGATTTTTTTTCGGGAAAAATTTAAAACCTATAAAGGCCAAGTAAAAGTAATTAGACAATTCGAATGGAAGAGGTCATTCAGCTCGTGGAAGAAATTTGCTGAAAGAAATTATTTGATAATCCTGCCAAGCTAACAACTATAATCTCTGACATTTAAAAGAATAAACAATTGGGAAATATTCATGATCGCCAATCAAAATCTGATTAGTTTCTTATTTATAAGACAACATGTTTTTATTGTAGACACATTTTAGTAGAACAACTGATCATGAACTTAGTCGAAAATTCTTGTCTACATGATCAATTTTGCTAAAAATAAAAATGAAAGCGTCATAATTTGTGCGTCGGACAACAAACAACGACGACATGACATTAACAGAATATTGTCCGCCCACATTGATGGACAATATATTTTTCCCACGACCATAAACACGATTTTAGTTCTAAGATATTTTTGTTGTTTCTCTATTCTTAGAGGCATTTTCTTCTAGACGTATTTTGTTTTTAATTTGGAACAAATTTTGTTTTTGCGACACGTACGTAGATGTTGTGAAAATGTGGTAATGTCAGTTTGTGTTTGCGAGTAAAAAAATAAATTTTTGTATTTTTCTTCCCATTGTGCAGCATATCACTTAAATAGGTGATGAAAATACGCAATTCTAACGAAAACAGCACCTATCTTAAACCGATCACAATTGACAGCATTCGAAAAGTAACATTTCGTATCAACAACAATTCTGAAGTCGACCCAATTTTCTGTCATATAAATATTCATGTTTTTTCCATATCATGACGGTGATGATGGTCATGGATATGTATTTTTTTACTTTTTCGCTGATGGGTGGCCGACTGAGACATGTCTTCAGTTGTATGCCAAGAAAAAATATTGGGGTATTTTCGTTTGGATTTTGAAATTGAAAAATGTCATGTACTCATATGTATGTATGTACATATATTTGAATGGATGAAATATATTTTTCAAATTTTCTTTGCAATTTTCCAAAATTAAGAAAAATTGATGCTTAGTAAACCAAAAAAATATATTTTCTTTCATGATGATCCAATTTGAAATATTTAGACAAATGATTCAGTGACGGCATAATTCTTAAGAAAAGAAAACTGATTTTTTGATGGTCAAGTTCCAGGATTTTATGAATCATTCGGTCAAAGAACTTAGTGACGTCTGCTATATATTTCATTGAATTCTAGTCCACAAACTACCAATTCTCACAAAGAACTAGACTTTTTTATGTGTTTTCCTATTAACTTGATATTTTATTATCAAACATTTCGGCACACTTAATCCAATGTGACATCGGCATTAACATTAAAATGTACATATATACATATGTGTTGATTTTAATTTGTAGCCACGTGCTGACAGATGTGTAATAAAATGACCAAAATAAAATATTGAGGTAAAAGTTCAAAAAACTTAAAATTTTTGATTAGTTGGTCACAATAAAAAAATATTCAGAATTATATACAACGATTTTGTATTTCACAAAAAAAAAAAAAAAAAAATCATGGAACTAGGCGTGGATTTTTTAAAGAATAATTTTTCAAAGGACTATCACAGCTATAGAAGTGGATTTTTTAAATATTTTTCAAAGGACTATCACAGCCATAAGCTTGGATTTTTTAAATAATATTTTTTTAAGGACTATCACAGCCATAGGCCTGGATTTTTTAAATAATATCTTTTCTAAGGACTACCACAGCCTATAAAGATTATTTTTTCAAGGACTATAACAGCCATAAGCGTAGATTTTTAAAGAATATTTTTCAAAGGACTATCACAGCCATAAGCGTGGATTTTTAAACAATATTTTTTCAAGGAATATCACAGCCATAAGCATGGATTTTTTAAATAATATTTTTTCTAAGGACTATCACAGCCATAGCGAGGATTTTTTAAAAAATATTTTTTCTAAGGACTATCAAAGCCATAGGCGTGGATTTTTAAAAAATATTTGTTCAAGGACTGTCACGGCCATAAGCGTGGATTTTTAAAGAATATTTCTTCTAAGGACTATCACAGACATAAGCGTGGATTTTTAAAGAACATTTTTTCAAGGACTATCACAGCCATAAGCGTGGATTTTTAAAGAATATTTGTTCAAGGACTGTCACGGCCATAAGCGTGGATTTTTAAAGAAAATTTTTTCAAGGACTATCACAGCCATAAGCGTGGATTTTTAAAGAATATTTTTTCAAGGACTATCACAGCCATAAGCGTGGATTTTTAAAGAATATTTTTTCAAGGACTATCACAGCCATGAGCGTGGATTTTTAAAGAATATTTTTTTAAGGACTATCACAGACTATCACAGCTATAGGCGTGGATTTTTTAAAGAATATTTTTCAAAGGACTATCACAGCTATAGGCGTGAATTTTTTAAGGAATATTTTTCAAAGGACTATCACAGCTATGGGCGTGGATTTTTTCAAAGGACTAAGAATATTTTTAAAGAATAAAGGTCTATCACAGCTATAGGCGTGGATTTTTTAAAGAATATTTTTCAAAGGACTATCACAGCTATAGGCGTGGATTTTTTAAAGAATATTTTTCAAAGGACTATCACAGCTATAGGCGTGAATTTTTTAAGGAATATTTTTCAAAGGACTATCACAGCTATAGGCGTGGATTTTTTAAGGAATATTTTTCAATGATTAACACTGACATAAGAGTGGATTTTTAAAGAATATTTTTCAAAGGTCTATCACAGCTATAGGCGTGGATTTTTTAAAGAATATTTTTCAAAGGTCTATCACAGCTATAGGCGTGGATTTTTTAAAGAATATTTTTCAAAGGACTATCACAGCTATAGGCGTGGATTTTTTAAAGAATATTTTTCAAAGGACTATCACAGCTATAGGCGTGGATTTTTAAAGAATATTTTCCATAGGACTATCACAGCTATAGGCGTGGATTTTTAAAGAATATTTTCCATAGGACTATCACAGCTATAGGCGTGGATTTTTAAAGAATATTTTCCATAGGACTATCACAGCTATAGGCGTGGATTTGTTAAAGAATATTTTTCAAAGGACTATCACAGCTATAGGCTTGGATTTGTTAAAGAATATTTTCCAAAGGACTATCACAGCTATAGGCGTGGATTTTTTTAGGAATATTTTTCAAAGGACTATCACAGCTATAGGAGTGGATTTTTAAAGAATATTTTTCAAAGGACTATCACAGCTATAGGCGTGGATTTTTTAAAGAATATTTTTCAAAGGACTATCACAGCTATAGGCGTGGATTATTTTAAAGAATATTTTTCAAAGGACTATCACAGCTATAGGCGTGGATTTTTTAAAGAATATTTTTCAAAGGACTATCACAGCTATAGGCGTGGATTTTTTAAAGAATATTTTTCAAAGGGGATATATAGGCGTGGATTTTTTAAAGAATATTTTTCAAAGGACTATCACAGCTATAGGCGTGGATTTTTTAAAGAATATTTTTCAAAGGACTATCACAGCTATAGGCGTGGATTTTTTAAAGAATATTTTTCAAAGGACTATCACAGCTATAGGCGTGGATTTTTTAAAGAATATTTTTCAAAGGACTATCACAGCTATAGGCGTGGATTTTTTAAAGAATATTTTTCAAAGGACTATCACAGCTATAGGCGTGGATTATTTTAAAGAATATTTTTCAAAGGACTATCACAGCTATAGGCGTGGATTTTTTAAAGAATATTTTTCAAAGGACTATCACAGCTATAGGCGTGGATTTTTTGAAGAATATTTTTCAAGGACTATCACAGCTATAGGCGTGGATTTTTTAAAGAATATTTTTCAAGGACTATCACAGCTATAGGCGTGGATTTTTTAAAGAATATTTTTCAAGGACTATCACAGCTATAGGCGTGGATTTTTTAAAGAATATTTTTCAAGGACTATCACAGCTATAGGCGTGGATTTTTTAAAGAATATTTTTCAAGGACTATCACAGCTATAGGCGTGGATTTTTTAAAGAATATTTTTCAAGGACTATCACAGCTATAGGCGTGGATTTTTTAAAGAATATTTTTCAAGGACTATCACAGCTATAGGCGTGGATTTTTTAAAGAATATTTTTCAAGGACTATCACAGCTATAGGCGTGGATTTTTTTAGGAATATTTGTCATAGGACTATCACAGCTATAGGCGTGGATTTTTTTAGGAATATTTGTCATAGGACTATCACAGCTATAGGCGTGGATTCTTAAAGAATATTTTTCAAGGACTATCACAGCTATAGGCGTGGATTTTTTTAAAGAATATTTTTCAAGGACTATCACAGCTATAGGCGTGGATTTTTTAAAGAATATTTTTCAAGGACTATCACAGCTATAGGCGTGGATTTTTTAAAGAATATTTTTCAAGGACTATCACAGCTATAGGCGTGGATTTTTTAAAGAATATTTTTCAAGGACTATCACAGCTATAGGCGTGGATTTTTTAAAGAATATTTTTCAAGGACTATCACAGCTATAGGCGTGGATTTTTTTAAAGAATATTTTTCAAGGACTATCACAGCTATAGGCGTGGATTTTTTAAAGAATATTTTTCAAGGACTATCACAGCTATAGGCGTGGATTTTTTAAAGAATATTTTTCAAGGACTATCACAGCTATAGGCGTGGATTTCTTAAAGAATATTTTTCAAGGACTATCACAGCTATAGGCGTGGATTTCTTAAAGAATATTTTTCAAGGACTATCACAGCTATAGGCGTGGATTTCTTAAAGAATATTTTTCAAGGACTATCACAGCTATAGGCGTGGATTTTTGTAAAGAATATTTTTCAAGGACTATCACAGCTATAGGCGTGGATTTTTTAAAGAATATTTTTCAAGGACTATCACAGCTATAGGCGTGGATTTTTTAAAGAATATTTTTCAAGGACTATCACAGCTATAGGCGTGGATTTTTTAAAGAATATTTTTCAAAGGCACAGCTATAGGCGTGGATTTATTAAAGAATATTTTTCAAAGGCCAACTGAGGCGTGGATTTATTAAAGAATATTTTTCAAGGGACTATCAAAGGTAGATGCGTGGATTTTTTAAAGAATATTTTTCAAAGGATTCACTCTATAGACTATCACAGCTATAGGCGTGGATTTTTTAAGAATATTTTTCAAAGGACTATCACAGCTATAGGCGTGGATTTTTTAAAGAATATTTTTCAATGA